>NC_135813.1:20391492-20691492 GCF_964213995.1 Mustelus asterias
GGTGAGGTGAGAGTGAGAGCCCTTGACAGCAAGGCCACATTTGACCGAGTGTGGCATCAAGGAGACTTGGCAAAACTGGAATCAATAGGGATCAGGGGGCAAATTCTCCACTGGTTGGTACCTGGTACATAGGAAGATGGTTGTGGTTGTGGAGGTTCAGTCATCTTAGCTCCAGGACATCTTCGCAGGAGTCCCTCAGGGGAGTGTCCTCAGCCCAACCATCTTCAGCTGCTTCATCAATGACCTTCTCTCAGTCATTAGGTCAGAAGTGGGGATGTTCGCCGATGATTGCACAATGTTCAGCACCATTCACGACTCCTCAGATACTGAAGCGGTTCATGTTCAATTGCAACAAGATCTGGACAATATCCAGGCTGACAAGCGGTAAGTAACATTCGCGCCACACAAATGCCAGGCAATGACCATCACCAATAAGAGACACTCTAACCACCGCCCCATGACATTCAGTGGTGTAACCATCACTGAATCCCCCACTGTCAACATTCTTGGGGTTACCATTGACCAGAAACTCACCTGGACTCATCACATAAACACCGTGGCTACAAGAGCAGGTCAGAGGCTAGGAATACTGTGGTGAGTAACTCACCTCTTGACTCCCCAAAGCCTATCCACCATCTACAAGGTACAAGTCAGGCGTGGATAGGTGCAACACTCAAGAAGCTTGACGGCATCCAGGACAAAGCAGCCCTCTTGATTGGAACCATATCTGCAAATCTCCTCCACGACCAATGCTCCGTAGCAGCAGTCTTGGACTATCTACAAGATGCACTGCAGCAATTCACCAAAGATTCATAGGCAGCACCTTCCAAACGCACACCACTTCCATCTAGAAGGACAAGGGCAGCAGATACATGGGAAAACCACCACCTGCAAGTTCTCCTCCAAGGTACTCACTGTTCTGACTTGAAAATATATCACCGTTCCTTTGCAGTCGCTGGGTCAAAATCCTGGAATTCCCTCCCTAACGGCACTGTGGGTCAACCCACAGCACATAGACTGCAGCGATTCAAGGCGGCGGCTCACCACCACCTTCTCAATGGTAACTCGGGATGGGCAATAAATGCTGGCCATGTTCCACGAATGAATAAAAAATAGTGCTAATGTCATTTCTTAATACAGCCTTGATGTCATCTTTAACCAATAAAGCAACTCCACCTCCTGTTCCATCTTGTCTATCCTTTCGGAATATTGATTGGCACCTGTAGAACAGCAGCCCTGTGAGATGCAACGCATTAGGAAAGAAGAGGAAAATTGGCAAAGAAACTGCTAGTGAGTAGGAGAGGTGGAAACTATCTTCTAATCCTTGTCACATTGAATTTTCATTCATGATGGAACACAATACTTTTGAATAGTTTGCATTTCCTACTTTTCCTTGTAGCTGGTTAGTTGAAAACTGTTACTTCATAATGTTCACAATGTGGGGTTAATGATTTCGCATCACTACAGTTTATAGTTTGTATGGAGGAAACTGTGTTTCATGTGAATACGCTATTACCTTAAAAATGTCAGCTCCTAGCAATAAAAAATCATTTTAACCATCTTAAAAATCTCTCATCACACAACATTGCTGAACAAACAGAAAAGCAACTTTTAATAGGTTTCAACACTGGGAGATCATTTGCTCATTAACTAGACAATTAAGTGATATCTCAATTTATTTAATTGCAAAATTAAGCATTTAGAACCTACTTGACTGGAGCTTGGGGTTGTCTCCTAGGTCAGATTATTGGAATTTACAAATGCATTCCGACATGTGTTAACTGGCATTTTTCGTGCTTCGATAGACGACTGGATCAGAAATGACCACGCATTCTGTCTGACTGGGATCACATATCATTTCTCTAAGGTGGGTCACCTTTCTTGCTGGCGCTAATGGAATTGGGTCTAATGGTTTTTGGGCTATTCTAAGCAGATTAATACCTCAAAAAAAAAGATTTTTTTATTGTCCATATGGTGCACATCTTTCATGTGACATTCACATGAAACTTGTGCCAGTGTAAGTCTATGGAGATGAGGCAGGATGGAAGAGATTTATAATCACATTCCTAAAACTAATTGAGCTGTAAAATTTCATGTTTTAAGTAAATTTCCCCATTGTACTGTATATTATAAAATCATTTCAATTTTTGATCCTATAATATAATTGGAATGAGGGCGGCACGGTGGCAAGTGGCTAGCATTTGCCTCAGTTCTAGGGACCCGGGTACGATTCTGGCCTTGGGTGATGTCTATGTGGAGTTTGCATGTTCTCTCTGCATACGTTTTTCTTCCAGGTGCTCCAGTTTCCTTCCACAATCAAAAGACATGCAGGGTTAGGTGGATTGGCCATGCTAAATTGCCCCATCGTGTACATAAATGTGTAGGTTCGATTGATTATCAATGGTAAATGGGCATAGAGTACAGGGATGGACAAGATGCTCATTCTGGGGGTGTCAGTGCAAACTTGATGGGTTGAATGACCTCCTTCTGCACTGGAAGGGTTCAATGGTTCTATGCAGGGGTTACTGGACTAATTCTGGTGATAAGTTCAAATCCCATCACAGCAGCTGAGAAATTTAAATTAAGGTTTTTTAAAAAAGCACGATTTCTGCAGCTTTCACAGCTCCAGTGGTTTCTTAGCTCACAGCTTCAGTGATGTATGTCACTGTTGCTGGCTTGACTGGAAATGTCCTTTTATTGCTACTTAAGTGGCTTAAATGGGGTTGTTTGTGTTTTCTCTGGGATTAGTTTTACGATCCTGCACTGTTGGTAGGACAGTCATGTGTTTTTGGACAATTTTTTTCATTTTCAGGTTAGAGCTGCAGGTTTGAGTTTTTAGTTTTAGAAGGGACAGCAAGCTAAAAAGAAGTGTTTTCCCTCTCTCCCTGGTGTTTTGGAAATTCTCTCGTTCTCCTGAAAGGTGAACATCTGCTGGACCAGAGTCTCTCTGGTGCTTTGGGAAGCTGCCTTGTCTTCAAACTATTCGGAGAGAATCCAGAGAACTACAGACTTCAACTAAAGGACTCAATTTCCATTATCACGTGAACAGTAGATTTTGCTGTATTAAACCTATTTAAAGGGTTTTGTCTTTGGCAAGGGTTTTGGTTTGATTGGAATACATTACATACCTTTAAAGGTTATACATTATAGTGGTTGTTTTGTTTCTTATTTCTAATTGATAAAGGTTCTTGCTAATTTTCTTACTATACATGTTAACTATACTTTGTTTGATAAAAGCTCCCTCGTGGGTCTTTTGAATCATACCTGAAGTGGAACATATCATGCTTATCCTAGCCAAATTCAAGATGCAAAATTTATGATTCAGGCGGGCTTCATAAAACACTTTGGAATTTCTAATCTGAACCATAACACTTTCAAAAACAAATTATTCATAAATAGTTTCAACAGCTGAAGAATAAAATGGGGACGTTATTCTTGTCTTACTGTGCCACATTACAGTTACAATACCCATTGATAAAGTCAAATTAAATGTACACATGCTTTGAGATCTTACCATGTTGCTTTTTGAGGACTTTCGCCTGGCTCCAAGACAGTCAGCAATTCCATAACCTTCTGATAAACCTGAAATAAAGTTGTCAGATATTGAACAATTAAATTTTCATATTATATGAAATGTATAAAAATTAATTGCATCATAATTTAATCCTTATTAAAATATATTCAGATGAATACTTACATCTATTCATGACACAGCATATTGCAGGCTGAATGGGATCTTAAAATAATTTACACTTTTATAGAAATCTGACACAGGCATTAAGATTGTGGTATATTAACTGTCCAACAACTGTCTGCGGTTTTGAAATTGTGTCACATATATTGGGATGCAGTGAAAAGTATTGTTTCTTGCGTGCTATACAGACAAAGCATACTGTTCATAGAGTACTTGTGGAGAAGGTGCAGAATATAGTGTTACAGTTATAGCTAAGGTGTAGAGAAAAATCAGCTTGGGTATCATCAGTCACCCAAGCTTTCCTACCAACGAAAGGACCTCAAAGCTGTTGGGACTCTGGAAATATGTCAAATGACAGCTGCACCAGAATCCGATCTGCAAGGCAACACTGATGCAAATCATTTATTTTCAGCCCTCTTTTCCCATTGCAGGACTCATTTATTTATCTCCAACATCTATCACAAGCTGCAGCATCTTTCCCTCGCTATACTTACAGGACTGTGCTACCAAAGTTTCGTGCCCGCTCTCTCCGCTGACTTTTTCTTCTTGGCGTTGCTATGGGGGATCTGCGACCCTTGAACTTTGAACTGTAGCACCGCGCCGACCAATGGAGAGGGCGGCACTTGGCGAGTGGGGGGCGTGGTTAAACTCCTGAGCGGAGGAGCCAATGGAAGTTCGGCGTGACTCGGGGAACCGGGCTAATCTCCACAAAAGAAGGCAGAAGAGGTCACTGGCGAGTGACCGGGGAGGGTGTTGAGGGCGAGGTCAAGGGTTAAAGCCGGTCCCTTCAGCCGGCACTTCCGAACCGGAAACGCGTCATTGGCCCGGGGCCCGCTCAGTCTGTGTCCCAAAATGGCGCCTCTGGACCTGGACAAGTATGTGGAGATAGCTCGGCAGTGTAAATACCTCCCGGAAAATGACCTGAAGGTAACGTCTTAACCCGCCTCCCTCAACTTAATTCATTCTGTTTGTTGTGCTAAATCTATTTGACGCCTCGGTCGGTGGGTACATTTATCGCGACGCAACGGGAACTGTCAAGACTACAGGTTTAGGCTGTATCTTTATGTTTTGGGGCCTTTCGTCTTCTGTCTTAAGTACCTGCCTGCTTTGGGTTTTGATATTTATATATAATGTGGGAGGAGTGGAACCTCCCGCCCCGGCTCAAGACTATTTTCGGCTGCGTTACACTGTAACTGAGAATAAAAATATCACGAGTGCCGGCCCTACCACCACCACCACCACAGGAGGAGGTACAACTGCATTTGACAAGTATAACTTGCTCGCCCAGAGTGGGACATATACAAGTACATGAAATTTAAATTATGTGGTTCGTTTCATCAACGACACAGTTATCTTTCTCCGTTGCCCATTGGTCGCGGAAGAAATAGATCACTTCGCAAAGCTGAAAGGTTCGCGGTTTTCAGGAGTTTGTTCAGTCGAGAGATTCTGTCTTCAATTTGAGACTGTTTAATCAGACAGCTAATTCCAAGCTACTGATGTTTGTTTCAATTCGTTCGAGATAGATTGACTTCGCTGCGTATAAAAGGCTGTATTGTTCTGTTGTTTGTAACGGGGCTGGAAAGCTTTTCAAATTAAGTCGTGGAAAGCTAACGTTCTTCAAAAATACTCAGCTCTTTTGCAGCAGTTTTTAAAACTCGAATAGGTATTGATTATTGTTTAAGTGAAAGAAGTAATTCTGGCATTAGATGGGCTGAAAATATATTTTAAAAAGCGTTTGATAAGGTACCACCATAAGGATTGCTTAATAAGAGCCCATGGTGTTTGGGGTCATGTATTAACATGGATAGAGCAGTGGCTAACTAATTGACAGGATAAGAGGGGCATTTTCATGATTGTAACTTATAATTAGTGCCTCATGGATCAGTGCTGGGACCATGGATTATTTACAATTGCATTTTAATGATTTGAATGAGGGGAGTGAATGTACTATTGCCATGTTTGCAGATGATACAAAAATAGGTGGGAAGACCAGTGGTGAGGATGACGGTCTACAGAGGGATATGTACAGGTTAGATGTGTGGGCAAAACTTGGCATATAATGTAGGAAAATGTGAAGTTGTGTATTTGAGTAGGAAGAATAAAGGAGTTGAATATTATTTAAATGGCGAAAGCTGCCACACAGGAATTTAGTCCTCGTGCATAAATCACAAACTAGCGCACAAGTTCAGCAGGTAATAGGGAAGGCAAATGGAATGTTCCCTCATTTAAAAAGGAATGGAGTATAAAGTTAGGGAAGTCTTGCTAAAACTACTTAAGGCTCTAATTAGATTGCTCCTGCAATACTCAACAGTTTTGGTCCCCTTTATTGTCGGAAAGATATACTAGCATTGGAGGCAGTCCAGTGAAGGTTCGCTAGGTTGATCCTGGGAATGGAGGAATTTTCTTATGAGGAGACTAGGCTAGGCCTGTACTCAACTTTGGAAGCTTCAGAGGTGATCAGAGACATCAGGGGACTTAACAGGGTAGATTCTGAGATTGTTTTCTCTTGTAGGAGAGTCTAGGACCAGAGGACATAATCTCTGAGAAAGGGGTCACCTATTTAAGACAGATGAGGAGGAATTTCTTCTGATAGAAGCAGGCCATTCGGCCCATCAAACCTGCACTGACAACAATTCCACCCAGGCCCTATCCCCGTAACCCCACATATTTACTCTGTTAGTCCCCCTACACTAAGGGTCAATTTAACATGACCAATCAAGCTGACTAATGGAGAGGATGTTGCTTGGTGAGTGTGGAGTTTAGCTCCTGAGCAGAGGGGCCAGTGAGAGTTTGGCTTGCCTGTGGAACCGAACTATTCTTCAAAATGAAAGGAATCATTGGCAAACATATATACGTGGCACAGTTTCAAAACTTGCAGATGCCACAGAACTTAGAAGTAGTGTTGTGAACTATGTGGAGGAGAGTTAGACTTCAGGAGGACAGAGACGGGTTGGTGGAATGGATGGACTCGTGACAGATGAAATTAAATGCAGAGAAGTGTGAAATGATATTTCCTGATGGGAGGAACTAGGACAGACAATATAAAGTAAAGGGTACAATTCTAAGGATTTTAGGAACAGGGGGCTTTGGGGTATATGTGTTCAAATGTTGAATGTGGGATTCAGTAGAGGTTGAGAAAGTGGTGAATAAGGCATACAGGATCTTGAGCTTTGATTAGAAGGATAGAGTATAAAACATGGAAGTTAAAACATGGAAGTTTTACTCTTGTGTGAGGAATAAAAGAATGACCAGGGTGAGGTTAGGGCCGGTCAAGGACAGTAGTGGGAACTTGTGTATGGAGTCAGTAGAGATAGGCGAGGTGATGAATGAATACTTTTCTTCAGTGTTCACCAAGGAGAGGGGCCATGTTTTTGAGGAAGAGAAGGTGTTACAGGCAATAGGCTGGAGGAAATAGATGTTCGGAGGGAGGATGTCCTGGCAGTTTTGAATAAACTGAAGGTCGATAAGTCCCCTGGGCCTGATGAAATGTATCCTAGGATTCTTTGGGAGGCAAGGGATGAGATTGCAGAGCCTTTGGCTTTGATCTTTGGGTCCTCGCTGTCCACGGGGATAGTGCCAGAGGACTGGAGAATGGCGAATGTTGTTCCTCTGTTTAAGAAAGGGAATAGAAATTACCCTGGTAATTATAGACCGGTTAGTCTTACTTCGGTGGTTGGTAAATTGATGGAAAAGGTCCTTAGGGATGGGATTTACGACCATTTAGAAAGATGCGGATTAATCCGGGATAGTCAGCACGGATTCGTGAAGGGCAAGTCGTGCCTCACAAATTTGATTGAATTTTTTGAGGAGGTAACTAAGTGTGTTGATGAAGGTAGGGCAGTTGATGTCATATACATGGATTTTAGTAAGGCGTTTGATAAGGTCCCCCATGGTCGGCTTATGATGAAAGTAAGGAGGTGTGGGATAGAGGGAAAGTTGGCCGATTGGATAGGTAACTGGCTGTCTGATCGAAGACAGGTGGTGGTGGATGGAAAATTTTCGGATTGGAGGCAGGTTGCTAGCGGAGTGCCACAGGGATCAGTGCTTGGTCCTCTGCTCTTTGTGATTTTTATTAATGACTTAGAGGAGGGGGCTGAAGGGTGGATCAGTAAATTTGCTGATGACACCAAGATTGGTGGAGTAGTGGATGAGGTGGAGGGCTGTTGTAGGCTGCAAAGAGACATAGATAGGATGCAAAGCTGGGCTGAAAAATGGCAAATGGAGTTTAACCCTGATAAATGTGAGGTGATTCATTTTGGTAGGACTAATTTAAATGTGGATTACAGGGTCAAAGGTAGGGTTCTGAAGACTGTGGAGGAACAGAGAGATCTTGGGGTCCACATCCACAGATCTCTAAAGGTTGCCACTCAAGTGGATAGAGCTGTGAAGAAGGCCTATGGTGTGTTAGCTTTTATTAACAGGGGGTTGGAGTTTAAGAGCCGTAGGGTTATGCTGCAACTGTACAGGACCTTGGTGAGACCACATTTGGAATATTGTGTGCAGTTCTGGTCACCTCACTATAAGAAGGATGTGGAAGCGCTGGAAAGAGTGCAGAGGAGATTTACCAGGATGCTGCCTGGTTTGGAGGGTAGGTCTTGTGAGGAAAGGTTGAGGGAGCTAGGGCTGTTCTCTCTGGAGCGGAGGAGGCTGAGGGGAGACTTAATAGAGGTTTATAAAATGATGAAGGGGATAGATAGTGAGCGTTCAAAGACTATTTCCTCGGGTGGATGGAGCTATTACAAGGGGGCATAACTATAGGGTTCATGGTGGGAGATATAGGAAGGATATCAGAGGTAGGTTCTTTACGCAGAGAATGGTTGGGGTGTGGAATGGACTGCCTGCAGTGATAGTGGAGTCAGACACTTTAGGAACATTTCAGCGTTTATTGGATAGGCACATGGAGCACACCAGGATGATAGGGAGTGGGATAGCTTGATCTTGGTTTCAGATAAAGCTCGGCACAACATCGTGGGCCGAAGGGCCTGTTCTGTGCTGTACTGTTCTATGTTCTATGTCTATGTTCTATTATGCTAACCCTTATAAAATACTAGTTTAACCTCAACTGGAATATTGTGTCCAATTCTGGGCACCACGCTTTAGAGAGGATGCAGACAAGATTTAGGAGGATAGTTCCAGGTATCAGGGACTTCATTTATGTGGATAGATTGGAGAACTTGTCCTCAGAGGAAACTTGGTGGAGGTGTGAAAAATCATGAAGTTGACAGTTTCAATAGAGAGGAATTGTTTTCTTTGGTGGAAAGGTTGCGAACCAGAGGACATTGATATAAGGTAAATGACAAAAGCATCAAAGGCTATGTGAGAAAAAACCTTTTTTACGCAGTGACTGGTTAGGATCTGTTGCTCTGCCTGTGTGATGGAGGCAGATTCATTTGTGGCTTTCAAAAGGGAATTGGATGGGCACCAGAAAGAAGAAAATGTGTGGGCTATGGAGGAAGTAAGGGGAGTGGGAGTAGCTTATGAGCTCTGAACAGAACTGGCGTGAACACAAATGGCCAAATAGCCTCGTGATTCCAAATATTGTTTTGAACTTTTTTCCACATCAGTATAAAGAACTACCTGTGCAATTTGCATTTGTGCTGTGCCTTTAATGTTCTAATGAGTCCCAAGATGCTTCACAAAAATGTAATCTGACAAAAAGGCACTGGTTTTGATATGGGTATAATTGAATTCAAACGTGTTCCAAGCCTTCCCCACTTCACACCGTGCAAGCAGAGACAAAATCGTCAATTACCCTGTGATGCAATCTTTTGAAAGTAATTTGAGCCCAATTTAGAGAAATCTGGAAATCACTGAACAGTCCGCATTCGTCTATAACTCTCATTTTCGCACTTAACTAGCATCTTGCCCTCTGTAACTGGATGTGTCCTCTTTTTGAAAGGAACTTGACACATTCCAGAGTCAACAGATAAATAACACCTATGGGATGCTTTGGTGGTATAGTCCAGATGATGGCTGGAATGAATATTTCTTTGCACATAACCCTGTATTGTTCAGTGCAAGCTGTAAATGTGATTACGGCAACATTGTTTAACCACATATATGAATTCTAGTGAAAAGCATTTTGTTTACACTCCTACCACACAACTATATGCGCTTGGTGGGTGTTTTTACTTAACTAATCACCATTCAGTAACAAAGGAGATGCGACGGTCAGTGATCAAAAAAACACTTGTGCACAATCTGTTTTTTCTCTTGCCAAACAAATGCACAGAGATTGAAGTACATCTGTTATGCAATGAATACTATTGAGATCAAATGACTGATGTTGTTTGTTACAGTTTCTATCATTCAGAAATGCAATTAGTCACTTCTGCATAACAGCAATCCCTCACCTCAGAACAATTCTAGTAAATCTCTTGTGTTTCTCAAGTTTTGATCTCCCTAGAATTAAACTGAATACTCCCATTTGGAATCAAACTAGTACTTTGTTTGGATTTAGTGCAACCTCCAGACTTGTGCTCCATGTCTTTAGTTTAAAGCTGGGGATCCCAGATGCCATTTTGTTAATCAGCCCATCTACTTCCATTTGGGACCAAACAAGCACTATATAGGTTTTGCATCACCTGCGGCACGGTAGCACAGTGGTTAGGGCGGCACGGTAGCACAGTGGTTAGGGCGGCACGGTAGCACAGTGGTTAGGGCGGCACGGTAGCACAGTGGTTAGCACTGCTGCTTCACAGCTCCAGGGTCCTGGGTTCGATTCCCGGCTCGGGTCACTGTCTGTGTGGAGTTTGCACATTCTCCTCGTGTCCGCGTGGGTTTCCTCCGGGTGCTCCGGTTTCCTCCCACAGTCCAAAGATGTGCGGGTTAGGTTAATTGGCCATGCTAAAATTGCCCCTTAGTGTCCTGGGATGCATGGGTTAGAGGGATTAGCGGGTAAAATATGTGGGGGTAGGGCCTGGGTGGGATTGTGGTCGGTGCAGACTCGATGGGCCGAATGGCCTCCTTCTGCACTGTAGGGTTTCTATGATGATTCTATGATGCTGAATTTTGTGCTCCATGCTTCTCTTTTAAAGTCCAGGATTGCATACGGTGCTGGCGTCTTTCTGTTCTTGCACCCATGTGTTCTGAAGAAGAGTCGTATTTGACTTGAAACATTAATTCTGTTTCTCTCTACACAGGTGCAGCCAGGCCTGCTGAGTATTTCCAGCACTTTGCCTTTTTTTCAGATTTCCAGTATTTGCAGTATTCTGTTTTTATCATAATTGTGATTGTAATCTTTTATTAACATTAGGCAAATAAATTGAGCATCTATGTAACGATAGAAAAAGTGCTTCTCTACTTCTGGGAGTGTAAGTGAATAGAGAAAAGATGGAGAATGTTGTACATTCCACTATAGAATCATAGAAACCCTACAGTGCAAAAATAGGCCATTCGGCCCATCAAGTCTGCACTGACCATAATCCCACCCAGGCCCTATCCCCGTATCCCTACATATTTACCTGCTAATACCTCTAAGCTACACATCTCGGGACACTAAGGGGCAATTTAGCATGGCCAATCAACCTAACCCGCACATCTTTGGACTGCGGGAGGAAACCGGAGTACCCGGAGGAAACCCATGCAGACACGGAGAATGTGCGAGCGAACACACAGACAGTGACCCAAGTCGGGAATCGAACCAGAGTCCCCGGAGCTGTGAAGCAGCAGTGCAAACCACTGTGCTACCCAAAAAAACCATGGTTAGATGCCACTAAGTAGATGGCAATGCCTTAACCATTTGTGTGTTGTAAGGTCACTCGGGCCCCTTCCATCCTTATCAAGAGGAGTGCTAACCTTCTCTCCTTTCATACAACACTATTATAGTTCAACTTCATCAATTAAGAACTTTTTATACCTCTCAAAACTCATTCCTATAGTTTTACGTGCAAGTTTCTTCAGTTTTAACCTGAAATTTGCTGCAGGCTAACATTTAGTACAACTCCTATTTGTAATGTGGTCCACTTCCTTACTGCACGTTAGAAAATATCTCTGTTGCACTCGTGGAAAGTAATGTTAATTGAGCCATTAACTCATTTTTGCATCTTGTCCAACTACTTGTGAGGAACAAAGCACTTTACATGTTTTTCCTCTATCTGGTATTACCCCTTTGTAACAGGAAACTAATTTTGGCTATCTTAATTAAATATTTGCTTACTCATTAGTCACTTTTTGCTCGCAGTTCTGCTTAACACCAGGGAATACAGGTAAATTGGCAATGTTAAGTATTCACCTTATAGTTCTGGTAACTGTGTAGAATAATTTTTTTGTCACTGAAACTAATCAAATTAAAAGTCAACAATTGTAAGCAGGTGCTCGGGGCTAATTAAATTTTCTTTTTACCCTGCTTTGTGTTTACTGTTTTGCATCTTGGTCATCAGAAGTAATACTGCATGAGAAGGGTGCTGATTTGGTTTGCAAGCGAACTCTGCTTGGCAGAGGCATTGCGATAGAGAGTGCAGCAGGGATCAATTAGCTGCTAAGCTTTCTAAATTCAAACCAGGCAAGTTGACTGGTCAAAACCGTGCCATGAGAAATGAACCAGGGATTCTATGCTGAGATGAAAAAGTCACAATGCCTGGACATGTTCTTTAAGTTTGCAAAGAACAGGGTTCTGTGTTTTAATATATGTAGCTTCTAGCAAGTGAGCCACATTGTGAACTCAACTGATTTTAAATTGGTTGTTAGCACAATTGATATTGCTTAGTAAGCGTCATCAAATTGCGCAAGCACATTTAATGTTGGACATTCCAGAGATTTGCACGCATCAATGAGTTCGGTTGGTACTTTTGCCTATTGCAAACAACCAAAGGGAGGTGGTGTTTTATGAGCCGCTGGTTATTGGGATGTGTGACCTGCATATCTTGCATTACGCTGGCACTGATTATTAATTTGTGGGGTAGGCAGGATGTCTTTCTGGTTTGATGGCAACATTCTGTTTGTGGAGAATACTATTTGTGTTAGAACTGTATAGTAACAGCATGAAATGGCAAGCTTCACATGTTGTTCAAATATTTGAGATGCCTTACCTTTCCAGGGTAATTTGAGGTAGACTGGGTGCTTTTCAGGACCAAAGGTGGCAGGCTTAAGCCCATTCTTAAGTTTGCATGACATGCAGCAAGCAGTGACCTGATCACAGGGTAGCCATTTTCCTGCAGAATGGTTTTGTTGCTCTCTATTTCAGCATCAAGTCTCTATTTCAGCCAGTCCTGTAAGGCATGAAAGCGTAGGAATCCCAATGTGCATATTGACAAGTGAAGGTGGGTTTGCAGTAGACGCTAATAGGGAATCCATTGGATTTCTCAACTAACTCATCAAGGAAAGCGAGCTCAGCTGACTGCTCCATGTCAAAGGTAAATTTCAACACAAGATTGAACATATTAAGGTGTGTAAGGCCGTTCTTGCATGCAGCTGCAATTCAAATATAGCAAATGTATCATCTACTTTTCGGAAATGTACAAAGGGTCGGAGGTTTATCCCATCAAAGAACAATACAGCACAGGAACAGGCCCTTCAGCCCTCCAAGCCCGCGCCGCTCCCTGGTCCAAACTAGACCATTCTTTTGTATCCCTCCATTCCCACTCCGTTCATATGGCTGTCTAGATAAGTCTTAAACGTTCCCAGTGTGTCCGCCTCCACCACCTTGCCTGGCAGCGCATTCCAGGCCCCCACCACCCTCTGTGTAAAATATGTCCGTCTGATATCTGTGTTAAACCCCCCCCCCCGCACCCTTCACCTTGAACCTATGACCCCTCGTGAACGTCACCACCGACCTGGGGAAAAGCTTCCCACCATTCACCCTATCTATGCCTTTCATAATTTTATACACCTCTATTAAGTCTCCCCTCATCCTCAGTCTTTCCAGGGAGAACAACCCCAGTTTACCCAATCTCTCAAAGATGAGTTTCTTGTGGATATCAATGAAGGTGTTGGTGAGAGCTGGACCTGGGCGGGATCCCATGGCCCCATCACCTATTTGGACATGCATGGTGGTTGAGTTCATAAATTCAATAAATATATTTTGCTTCACACAAAATTATTTTTTAATTTGTTTACTTTTTACTTGCCTTGCCCTAAAAGTAGTGGCTTTGTTGAGGACTGATTCAGTGAGTGTCAGCAGCCTTGTAAATCTTTTTGAGCAGTGTCAGTGTGACCACACCTAATTTCTCCTCACCAGGCATTATTGTGAATGATTTCCAGTAGCAGTTACAGAATAGTGATCGTGAACCTGAAGGAGCCTAACTTTACTCCCTACTTGGATTGGCTCTGCAATTCTTTTTCAGTGATTTTTCTTTTTATTTCCCGAGCTGAGCTCTGAAATTCAAAATGGATGAGGAATTGAATTTGGGATCCTTCCATTCTGTGATGCTGCATGGCATGCTGAGAGATGCCTTGCCTTCATTCATGTCTGCTTGCCATTAATAAGAGTTTCAAGCTCATTCTTGGTCTTATTGCTTTTTCCCTTTTTATTCTACTCCACTTTGTCTGAAATTATTGTTAAAAAACTAAAGGATTTATTTTAGTCGGGGAGGAAGGAAGATTAATTATAAGTCATTTATTAAATCATCTGTTGATTTTTGGGATATTGACTCCAATGCAAATCACCAGGAAAATGCGTACAAAAGACCCAAGGTGGCATGGATGGATACTATCTGATGTGGACTGGTGCCAATATGGGACCGGCAGTGAAGGCAGCAGAGAACAGAATTCGATGGAGAAAATTTGTTAATAGTATGGTCAGCCTTCGGAACGAGGACTGATGAAAGGCATAAAGATTCCAATGCTTGTATGCAAAATGTATACTTTTTTTTGAAGGCTTCCCTATCTGTGTTCTGTTAAGGCAGTGACATTTGGCGAAAAAAAACGCTTTCCATTCAGCTGTTTTATTTGTGTTTATATTGCATTCTGTACTTTTGCATGCTACAATGTGATTGTTGGAGGTAGCTTGCGGGTGTAAATGTGGAGATTAGAGGAGTCACTCCAAGTTATAGTCAATGCCATGTTTGTAGTACCAGCAGAGGATTGTGGAAAGTGAGAAAATGTAGATACTTTATTTTCTAAATGAACACTGATTCCTTGTACGTGTTTGGGAACCAACGTGAGACCACAGTTCACTAATCTGCCCTGTTGTCGATCCTTTAAGAAATGCTGTTTATTATGTAATAGAGATATTAACACTGTTGCCAAGTCAAGAGTTGTGCTGTTCTGAAGAAAATCTGTACTGACTTTTGTAACTTTTGTTTACAAGGGGACCCTTAGTTAGAAATCGATTTTAGGAATTGATGTCATGAATGAGTCCAGCACAATGTTCGCAGTGTCTGTTAATCCTATAGTTATATTGAATGATTGTGAACCTGTATAATTGGACTTTGCTAGAAATTTAGTGGTTTTAATTTTAGTGATCAAAATGTATTTTTATATTTTAGCGACTGTGTGACTATGTATGTGACTTGCTTTTGGAAGAGTCTAATGTTCAGCCAGTGTCTACGCCAGTTACTGTCTGTGGGGACATACATGGGCAGGTGAGTTTATTTTCCATTGATTTGAGATTTCTTTTTATTTTAAAGGACAGGCACTTCAGGCTAACAATTACTGATTTCAGAAATGTATCACTAACTCCTCCTTTAGCTGCAGCCTAAAATTGCATTAGCTGCTAACTTTGGAACTGCAAGCGGATTATTCATATCACATTGCTATCTAATTGTTGGTGCAAATTCGTATGAATTTCTTAAGTTGGGTTGAGTTTGTATAACAGTGATTTTTCTAAACCTTTCCATGATATTTTGTATTCATCAAGGTGGAGATATTGGTGCTTGGGAATGGAACATTTTCTATTTTTGGGTATCCATGTATTCCAGAATCACTCACCTAGGCCATCAATGTGTCATGTTTCCCCTACAGCCATCCTTTTGACTGAGTGGGGTTGTTGATTTGAGGGGAATTGTGTGTTTTCTTCCACATTTTCACCCCTCTCATCCCATCAGTTTCAGCTAGATTTGAGCATGGATACAAAATTCTAGTATATTACCTACCGAACAAAACAATTAGTCCAAATGATATTGCTCAGTGGTTTTTGCTGGCATTCTGACATAAATATCATTTGCAGCCAGTAGGGTTACTGCTATGAATCTCTAATTCTATTATCCACATTTAAAAATTTACTGGTACTTTGGAGACTGAATTGTATAGAAATTCTGTACTTCATGTGAAAGGAAACATTTTTAGGTTAGTAATTTGGGTGTAGGACAAGTAGGTTGAGGCTTTTCAAATCTCATGTTTCCTGTACAACGATTGGTTTTTGCAATAGATTTCATATTTGTAATGTACAAAATGTTCACATTGATGGATTTTAAATTATTTTACAGTTCTATGACTTGGGTGAGCTGTTCAGGACTGGAGGTCCAGTTCCTGACACAAATTATATTTTTATGGTAAGTAATTGTTTAAAACCATGCACTATAAATTCTTTGAATTTTAAAAATTTTGTTTCATAAAAACAGTTCAGTTGTAAGTTTGAAACCTGACCATCTGGTCTTGGCACCTGATATTGCTTTGGTGTCTCAAATTGACAAAAGTATTTTGTAAAACCAATTTATGAAAACAAGAGGAATTTGGTACTATATATTAAAAGTATTCTAGATGTGCATCTAAACTATTAAAAATGAATATAGGAACTACATATTGTATTAGGTTTATTAAGGTTTGTGTATTGTTTCTAGATTTACGTAGATACACAAAAAAGCTGCTTGCCAATATCACGTATAGTATTTAAAGGTTGCAGGAGTAGATTGCTATTTTTCAGTTCCATGTATTTCTAATGTTATACAAGCATAAATATTTTTCTATGTTTTGCATCATATTTAATTGCATGTGTTTTTTAAATTGTCTGTCATACTAATGTAATTTGCCACTTTAACAGGGTGACTTTGTGGACAGAGGGTATTATAGTCTTGAAACTTTTACCTACCTCCTTGCATTGAAGGCAAAATGGCCTGATCGCATCACACTTCTCAGAGGAAATCACGAAAGCAGGCAAATCACTCAAGTCTACGGGTTCTATGGTAATTTAGCAAATTTGAGTGGGTTTTAAGTTCTTTGGAAAACTAGCTTGTCTGCTGGGGGGGAAAATAAGGATTTCTTGATCAAATGTTTTTATCAAATTCTAGTATTTTGAGTGGTCAGAGAAACTAAACATAATTTGTTTTAACAGATGAGTGCCAAACAAAGTATGGAAATGCTAATGCTTGGCGGTACTGTACCAAAGTCTTCGACATGCTTACAGTAGCAGCTGTAAGTAAATATGTTTATGTTGAAAAGTTCTGAAGTATTTGGATGTATTCTACTAAAATTGGATGTTGAGCAGTTAACAGCCCCTATACCAAAGAATTGTTGTAATTTCGGGGCTTCACGGTAGCAAAACTGAACTCAGTTTGGCAAGCGCAACCTCGGCTGCTTTAATGATCTGGTCGTAAAATATTCTCTGTCGATGGGATTAACTCGTGTTTAGGAGGGCAGTATTGGTAGCCTGTGTTCAGGAGAAGATACCTTTTCAGTGAAACTTAGAATCCCCTCCAGTGGGCAGAGGATACCAGCTGGCTTCTGTAGATTCAACAAACACACTTTTTTTCTCTGGGCACTTTTACCCCCTATGAATGCATTTTCAAGGGCGAATGATCAGAGTAGATGCTAAGTATGCACCTACATTGAAAAATATCACCTGGTAACTGCAACATTTATTTGAGATTTTTGAGATCAAAGGGCACAAGTTTACTTTGATCACAATACCATAATCTATATTCAAGTTTAAAAATGAAATGTAGACTTGCAAAAATTGATCATAATTCAAGTCTACTGTATCAGAGTCAGAACCATATAGTGCAGAAGAGGACCTTTGGCCCATCAAGTCCTCACCAACACATTGGAGACACCTGAACTCCCACCTAATCCCATCTAGCAGTACTTGGTCCATAGCCCTGAATGTTATGATGTGCCAAGTGTTCATCCAGATACCTTTTTTTAAAGGATGTGAGGCAACCCATCTCTACCACCCTCCCAGGCAGCACATTCCAAAACCCTACCACCCTTTGGGTTTTAAAAAAAAAGTTTTTCCTCACATTCCCCCTAAATCTCCTGCCCCTCACCTTGAACCTACAGTGGTTCACACTGCTGCCTCACAGCGCCAGGGACCCAGGTTCAATTCCCAGCTTGGTTCACTGTCAGTGTGGAGTTTCCATGTTCTTTCCTCCGGGTGCTCCAGTTTCCTTCCACAGTCCGGAAGCCATGCTGGTTAAGTGCATTGGCCATGCTAAATTGCCCCTCCGTGTAACCAAACAGGTGCTGGAGTGTGGTGATTAGGGGATTTTCACAGTAACTTCATTGCAGTGTTAATGTAAGCCTACTTGTGACAAACTTTGTCCCCTCTGACTGAACCTTCAACTAAGGGGAACTCCTTATCTACTCTGTCCATGTGTCTCATAATCTTGTACACCTTGATCAGGTCACCCCTCCGTCTTCCCTGCTCCAACGAAGATAACCCAAGCATATCCAATCTCCCTTCATAACTTAAATGTTCCATCCCAGGCAGCATCCTGGTGAATCTCCTCTGCATCCCCTCCAGTGCAATCACATCATTCCGATTAATGTGGCGACCAGAACTGCACACAGTACTCCTGCTGTGGTCTCACCAAAGTATATCACCTAAGGTTTTTCAGGGTTAAATTCTGTCTGCCCATTTGACCATTCCATCTATATCTCTTGTAACCCGCTTCACTATTAATCACCCAGCCAATCTTTGTCATCTGCAAACTTATTAATCCTACCCCCCACATTGTCATCAATGTCACTTATATAAATGACAAATAATAAGGGGCCCAACACATCCCAGTAGTATGCCACTGGACATTGGCTTCCAGTCACTAAAGCAGCCTTCTATCATATTCTGTCTCCTACAACTGAGCCAATTTTGAATCCGCTTTATCAAATTATCCTGTATCCCATTGTGAATTTATCATCTTTACAAGTCCCCATGTGGAACCTCGTCGAAGGCTTTGCTGAAGTCCATATAAACTACATTGACTTGTGTACACACTTAGTCACCACCTCAAATTCAATCAAGATGGTTGGGCGTGGCCTCCCCTTACGAAGTCACGCTAACTATCCCTGATCAAGCTTTGCCTCTCCAGGTAGAGATAGATGCTCTCCTTCAGAAGCTTCTGTAATAGTTTCCCTACCACTGATGTGAGACTCACTGGTCTATTGTTCCCTGGTTTATCTCTACAACCCTCCTTAAATAGCGGAACCACATAAGCTGTTTTCCAGTTGTCTGGCATACCCATAACCAGAGAGGAATTGAAAATTTGGGTCAGCCCCTGTAATCTCCCTTGCCTCCCACAGAGCTTGGGGCACATTCATCTGGACCTGGAGATTTATCTACTTTAAGGTTGCCAACATCTCCAATACCTTGTCCTTCCCAATGTCAATTTGCTTAAGAACCTCACCGTCTCAGTCCTTCAATTTCATACCATCGTCCTCATTCTCGAGTGAAGATGGATGTGTGCTTGGCCTGGGTGCGTGCGTGCAGTGCTGGCCACTGTGCTGCCCATTACCCAGAGGGGTAACTACAATTGGGTTCCTGATTGTAGTTACCCCTCTATTTCTGAAATCTTCCCTGGTTCTCCTAAGGTCCTGCAGCTCCTCAGAGTCTCGCCATTGGCACATTCCCGATTTCAGGCTTCCTGCCTTCTTGCGTCTTTTGTATATCTTGTTTCGCTGCATTAAAGATTCTGCATAAATGCATGTTGCTTTTGACATAACTCTGGAGACTTACAATACCTGTGTTGTGTGATTTTGGAAATGCAGCTTTAGCATAGTTGATAGGTAAATGAATGCTGTTAAAATTGTAGGCCGAAGGGAAATGATACATCCCAAAGATGAGTGCTAATTCCAGTTCTGTGGATGAATATTTAAAATGATTGTTTCCTACACACACACATACAATGTGAATTTGGCATCACAAAAGTCGGGGGTGATATTTGAAGACGTGGAATTCTGGGGAGTGTGGGGTCGGTAGGAATAGTTTTGGATTTCTTGGGTTTCCTTGTCTTTCAGTTTATATGGTTTTATAGTTAATATATGCCAGCAATAATTTCTGCTCAGTATTTTTATAGGGCATTTAATTACAAAAACAGTTTATATTTTTGTAATATCAGTTGATAGATGAACAGATCTTGTGTGTGCATGGCGGACTTTCTCCTGATATCAAAACTCTCGATCAAATCCGAACCATTGAGCGTAACCAGGAGATCCCACACAAAGGAGCCTTCTGTGACCTCGTATGGTCTGATCCTGAGGATGTCGATACTTGGGCCATCAGTCCTCGAGGAGCAGGTTGGCTCTTTGGAGCGAAGGTTACAAATGAGGTAAGTTGTCAACTATAGACTTTTAAAGAACTTGAGTATTTTGGGAGTCGGAGGGAAAGCTGGTTTAAAAAAAAAAGTTTGTTAATTGTTATGCTTTAATTTTGAAAATTAGATTATTCTGATCAAATCAAGGATTTATACTTAGTTAATCGATTTTCCACATTTTTCTCTCGTATATATTTGGCACAGAAATAAGCCATTCAACCCAACCAACCTATGGTGGTATTTATGCTCCACTCAAGCCTCATCCCATCTTTCCTCATCTAAATTTGGCATCATAACCTTCTATTTCTTTCTCCCACATATGCCTGTCCAGCTTCCCCTTAAATATGTCTATGCTATTTGCTTCAACCATCTTGCTCTGGTAGCAAATTCCACTTTCTCAATACATTTTGTGAAGTCAAGAGACACTATTTTACTCTGTTGGATTTCTTGGTGACAATCTTATATTGCCGGTCTCGTTATGCTGTTTCACATGAGTGGAACCATTCTCTAAACACTCTATCAAAACCTTTCATTATTTTAAAGACTTCAATTAGGTCACCTGTCAGCATCATTTCAACAGAGACCCAGTCTGTCAGATGTTTTCTGGTATCATTTTGTCTGCACCCTCTCCAGTGTTTCAAATCCTTTTATCATGATGACCAAAACTACACACAGTAGTCCAAGTGTGGTCTAAACAAGATTTGATACACATTTAGCCTAACTTTTCTATGAAGTGTTTTTGTGACTTGGTTTTGTATAATATTAGGAGATATGCCCATTGTCTGGAGAAAGTAATCTTGATTTGTATGACAAAAGTGTCAAGTATTAATAGATTTGCCTCTATAAAGAGAGATATTCAGGAGGACAGTGGACAGTGATTATTTTTATTTTCTTTCCTCTGGTTTTATCATTTTCCCCGTCCCTCAAACTTAGTACGCCAGAAGTAAATCGAACTAAACTTTATTATTGCCCTGCCTGAGAGGGGTTGACTCAATACAAGCTGGAGATTAGACTTTATGGTCTTGGTATAATGGCTATTTTTTTGGAAAATCTTATGACTTTACCTTTTCTCTCCTTCAAAATGAGTTGGTGCAAAATGCACCATGAATATGGTGACAGCCATTGCATATTCTTCAGAGTACCGTATATCAATCTTAATTCAGAAATGGAACACTAAGTGGCGCTCTGCTCCTCAACTTTGGTATTCAGCCTAGGCATTTCCTTTCTGCAGTTTTTAAAAAACATTTTTCTTTTTGCTTTGTAGTTTGTTCACATCAACAACCTGAAACTAATCTGCCGAGCACATCAGCTAGTTCACGAAGGATATAAATTCATGTTTGATGAAAAGTTGGTGACTGTATGGTCTGCTCCTAACTATTGCTACCGTTGTGGAAATATTGCATCAATCATGGTCTTCAACAACGTAAACTCAAGGGAGCCAAAATTATTTCGTGCGGTTCCAGATTCAGAGCGTGTAATTCCACCAAGAACAACAACGCCCTATTTCCTTTAAAATATATTTTGTTCTCGGTAAAAAATTTCTTAAAATACAGTGCACAATGGACTGTAAACATACATTGTGTTGCGTAGACAAGATTCAAGATGTAGAATTTCAACCATTCTATCAAATATTTTAAATGCTAAATTGAATAAAGTGGTCTAAAGGGCTGCCTTTTTCTTTGTTTTTAATGCTAGCAGATATTGAGAAACTGATTTATGTGCTCCCGTAATTAAAAATTTGTACATTAAAATAATTGTATTGATCAGTTTTCAAATTTCATTGTATTTTAATATAGTAATATGGTGACTACAACTCTCATAGGTTAAATATTGGAAATAAACTGCTTTATTATTAACTCAAATGTTTACTGCCCTTTCTGATTTAAATCAGTGATATTTAAATTTACTGGGAGATAGTTCATTATTGCAGAAGAGTGCATCAGCTATGTATATCCTGAAACATAGGATCTTGTATATAATTGGACCACTAACATGCAAACTAAGCATTTAATGGTGCAGGTTATTTAAAACTATTTCCAAAGTATAGAACATTTTATATTAAGATGCTTTAATATTGTATTTGCTTTTCATGTTTGAATATTTTGAAACTTCAAAACTGACCTTTTTTAAAAATGTTGGAGTAATTAACTAGTCTCATTTGTTTGGCGTTAAAAACTTTCCTCTTGTTGTTCAAACACATTGTTGAAAGCTTTTGTTTTTTGTCCTTGTGAATACACTTGCTTCTTTTGGAATGTGGCTCCAGTATCCTGCCCAAGTTGTCATTGGCCCAGATTAAGCTGCAGTAGTAATGGTATAACTCAGCATTCCACATCATTACTGCTGTGAAACTGACAGAAACCTTTGGAATCCATGCATGGTTAAACGTGGCATAAGTTCCGTCCTTGGTTCTGTATTTCCCCATAAAGTGCACTCTTGCAGACCCCACATACTTTTTAAATTACTCAAATGAAAAAAAATTCACCTTTCATGCTAACAGTCTCACTGTAAAAATTCTTGGGAGAAGCTGCACCATTTTGAATGAGTGTAACTGATTTTTATAGTGCACTAAATTCAGGCCCTGAAAAACTGATGGTATTTGTAAATTCCAGATCTTTTAAAGTTTAAAGATCTGAAGTTTGGTGTCTAAATATTTCTGCTTCTACCTTAATCCTGTGTGTATGTCCAATTTTTATTTTGCTCTCTGTAACATAGTAAGGATCATTTTAATTCCTGGTTTGCTGTTCAAAATTTCTTCAAAGGGATCTCCTTGACTTGCCACCAGATTCAAATTGAGGTGGGGAAAAGTTGAAATCCATGTTGCAGAGATTGGTAAATCTTTGTAAGCAGCCGCCTTCAAGATTGGCTGCTGGGGTCTTCAAAATCTAGCTGAATTAGTAATTTTTCAACCTTGATTTTGAATACTCACATCAACTGTGCCATCCGATCCAATTGATACCTGATTTCCTCTTCAAGTACAGACAAGCATTTTGAAATACTATTGGAAAACTGATTTTCTATTTTGAGGGAATTAATATTGTGTAATTCCAAAGGCTAAATTGCTCTGCTTTTTTAATTCTAGAAATGTGCTTTGTTTATTGAGAAACCAGAGTTTTTGCACTTGTAAAGTTGGCTCAGTGATGGTACTGCTGTGTTCCACTTCTCAGATGGTCTGGTCAATGCCCAGTCCTGAACTTGAGTACAATCTAGACTGATATTTCAGTGCAGTAGAGAGGTGGCACCTTCCCACATCAAACAAAGATCTCATTGGGTAGACTTAGAAGCTCCAATGGCTTTTATTCCCACAAGAGCAGGGCGTTCTTCTGGCACCCTGGTCAACTTTTGACCTCAACCGCCACCACCAAAAATAGAACATTCATTTAATTGTGGCTATTGACCCAATTTAGTTGTAAAGCTGGAGCAGGCTCGAGTGTGAACTGTTCCACAGAAGTCTAACTTAGTGTTTCCTGAGCTTTACACGATAGGAATGACCGTGTCATTTGGATGGCAAACAGCTGCATGATCATGCTCGTGGAGCCATCTCCCAATTGAGGGAGAAACCTAGGGTGGGGTCCCCAGGTTTGAGCCAAATATTCTACTGTTTGGTGTACTATCGTGTTCCAAAACTATGGAAAATAAAATTATAACATTACCATGTTGATCTAATCATGGCATGGATATGGTTTACAAACTAAGCAATTTTATTTTAATTTGTTTGCTAATTAATTGCAGTCTGTTATTTTCTTTTATAGGAATTGAAGTTTGATTATGTAGCATTGTTTGCTAAACTTAAAATCACTAATTTTGCATTGTATTTAATTTGCAACAGGGTTGAGGAACTGCAGTCTACAAATCAAGTCATTGATCCACTTAAGTTTATTTAATTGTAAGCATTCATACGTAACTTGAAGTATTGTGGTGTTACAACTACACTATATTGTAACAGTTACTTATCAGAAGGTGACTTTTGTTTTATCATGATGGATAGTAAAGTGTACACACTGATACAAGTATCTGAGGCCTCTTGCTGACTATAGAATTAAAGTATATTTCTTGAGGTATGAATAGAATCTAGATATGTCAAGAATCTCTACAATTCTGTGCTCCCTGTGAGGAACTGTGCTTGCACAAAGTGTGTTGGAGAACGGGCTGCAACATTGCCATATATATAATATATTATATATATTTATTTGATCCACATTGCCATTGTGAACAGGCTTCCTGCTGGGATCATGCAGTTGCAGAGTTAACCCTTAAAATCTCTTCCAAACATTTTCTCATGCCCATTCCAACATAAACTGTGGTAGATCCTTGGTTTCATCTTTTGACTTCTCCATCATTTAAATACTATATTCTAATAATTTGACATAAGGATCAAATGAGGATTAATTAAGGAAAGCCAGCATAGATTTGTTAAAATTGTGTTTCTAAAAAAAAAAACTCAATCTAGTTAGAGGTAAACAGGGTTGAAGAGTAATATGCTTTATAAAATGCCATATTTCGAAGTTCAAACTATGGATTAAAAGGTTGTCTCTGACATGAAATAGAGTAGTGTTGAATGGTGGTTTTGTTTTTGGGACGAGAGGAAGGTGTGCGTTGGGGTTCTACAGTGGTTGGTATTAGGACCACTACTTTTCTCAATCTGTGATGATGGCCTAGACTTATTGCACAGGATATATTAAAATTTGCAGACAACACAAACACAAGTATTGTGAACTGTGAGGAAGGGAGTGATTAGATCTCGAGGATGGGCTGGTGAAATGGAAGGACATGTGGCAGATGAAATTTAATGCAGAAAAGTCTGAAGTGATACATTTGAGAAAGAACAAGGAAAGGCAATATAAATTGAAGGATACAATTTTAAAAGGAGTGCAGAGGGATCTGAGGGTGTATGTGCAAAAATTGAAGGTGGCAGGTTAAGAAATTGGTTTATAAGGCAAATGGGATCCTGAACGTCGCAAATAGAGGCATAGCATATAAAGCATGGAAGTTTTGGTGAACCTGTGTAAAACACTGGTTAATCAGTTAGTGTGAAATTGAATGCCACACTTTTGGAAGAATGGAAAGGCCTTAGTGATATGACAGAAAAGATTCATGCGAATATGTCAAGGGATGAGGGGCTTCAGTTATGTGAATAGATTGGAGAAGCTGGGGCTGTTCTCCTGAGAGAAGGTTGGACTAAGCAGATGGGGTGAAACATGTTCCCAGTGGCGGAAGGAGAACAGTGATGAATGGTGAAAGAACCAAATGACGTGAGGAAAACCTATCTTGCACGGCACAAGGATCTGGAATGCACTGCCTGAGTATAGTGGTGACAGATTCAATTATGGTTTTCAAAAGAAAATTAGATCATTATTTGATGAGAAAATAAATTTCAGGGCTCGGATGGAAGGGGAGAGCTGCAGCCATAGCTGACACAGACACAAAGGGATGAATGGCTTTTCTGTGCTCTAACCATTGTATGAAATTCCACGTCAACAGATCTAAAAATTGACCCTTCTATTCACCCAAGCTTTCTGCTGCACTTACACTGATGACATTCAAAATTAGACTATCTAATTTTTCTTTCGGCTTGATAATCAGACAAAAGCATTCTTTTTGGCTCAATCCAGCAACGGTTTCTGTTAACTTCCCTGGTTGGCATCTTGGATTCAGTGTGGAGTCTTGGCAAACTACTTATCAGTCCCTGAGTTTCAATCTTTCCATTATTGGGATTACCACCTTTCAACAACATTGCTTGCCCGCACCTCTACTTTTCCCCTCTGTTGAAACCTAAAACTGTGCCTTTATTGTCTATGTTTACCTTGATTTGGAAAAAGGTGCTTGAGCCAACGGAAGTACAAATTACAGCTTATTCAGAATACCATGGTTAACGATCCTTATTTTTTGCTTTCAGTTCTTCTACAACCTCTTCACATCCTATCAGTAATATCCTCCAACTGTGCTGTATAGACACCCCACCCATACTTCTGACTTTGCCAAGACACAACCTGGCTATCCTGCTTCCACATCAGCCACAATTCTGTTTTCTTCTGCAAATCCATCCCTCAATTTTGCCACCTCACTTAGCTTTTCTTTTATTTCACTTTTCTGTCTCACTCAGTAGTTTTTGTGGCGATGATCTTTTAAAATCATGTCTTATTGTGCTGCACGACCCCTTCCATCAACTGAATTTTAACAGAAATTGCCACTGATGACTAATCTCAATTTTAATTTTAAAAAATCGTGATTTTTGTTGGTTTGCTTTAGACAGTTACAGGCTGTGGAAAAATTATATTGATTGTGGTCATTAAGGGAGCCACAACTGTGCTGTGTATTCCCAGATAGAGTATAATTCCACCCACATTGAATATAAACCAGCTTTATGCCCTTATAAATTGAAACATACCCATGGTTTGTGTGGGAAGCATTCAAGATGTGGATTTACAGTGTTATAATTCAACAAATATTTTAAATTACAAATAACATTGAGATTTGGTATAAACATAATTTACTTACATGCTGTGCAAAAGTGAAGATGCAAATATTCTCATGGCTGGGAGTACAAAGTCCTATTTTCTCTTCAAAATGTATTCCATTTAAAACATTCCTGTGATCTCAATTTAACAGAAAAAGAATGATTTGTAACTTTGCTTTAATGGATACTATTAAAAGTATGTAGTTATTTAATAACTGTTGTGACATTTTCCACATTTCACTACTAATAAAAACATTTTTATGGAATTTAGCCATAGTTGATACTTTATTGAACACAGTGAGTATTTTGTTTGTTTGAACTTCCTCCCAAAACTCTGTTATGAACAGGAGTTATTTCCATTCCAAAGTACTTACAACGCAGGTCTTTTGGGCCAATAGGTCTGTGCAGGTATTTATAGTAAGTCTTGTCCCAACAAGTTTATTTGTCTGTTACAGTCCCATTCTGCAAGTATATTTAGTTTAAAGTCTATTTATTTATTAGTGTCACAAGTAGGCTTATATTAACACAATTAAGTTACTGTGAAAATCCCCTAGTCCCCACACTCCAGCACCTGTTCAGGTACACTGAGGAGAATTTAGCATAGCCAATGCACCTAACCAGTATGTCTTTCAGACTGTGGGAGGAAACCGGAGCACCCAGAGGAAACCCATGCAGATACGGGGAGAACGTGCAGACTCACACAGACAGTGACCCAAGCTGGCTCCCTGGTGCTGTGACACAGCAGAGCTAACCACTGTGCCACCGTGCTGCTCCATATCTTTATTTAGTTTCAGTCCTCCTTTGTGTTACCTTGGACCCTAATTTGGTGTTCCCTGCAAATTCTGAAATTGGACTGCTGATTCTGAAGACCAAATCATTTATGTAAATTGTGAAGTCATTCCAGTACTGATCCTTGGAGAACACCACAAGCACATTTGCCAATGCAAGTAACTACCTTTGATCCAACTTTTTTGTAGCCACGTTAGTCATGAGTCTCATCATGTGGTACCATCAAGGATTATTTGGAAATCCAAATATATTATGTCCGTTGAGTTACCCATATCAGCCTTTGTTGCTACTTTCAATAATTCAATATGGTTGGTCAAGCATAGCCTTCCCTTTAGCAGACTTGCATGCCTTTGAACTAATACTTAGGATGTCAAGAATGGGATAACCTGCTACATCACTAGCATTGTTTTACCATGGCATTAAAGCCAGAGACCATGTGGGCTGCTCAGCATGCTCTCCTGTCTACTCTGAATTGGTAAATATAATACTGTTGGATGGTATCATTTCGGCTAAATAGAATTATTTACAAATAAGATACTTGCTCTGTTAGGATAGGCCAAATGGCCTCCTTTGTACCATAAATGTTCTCACTTTTCAATGTATTTTTATGTTACAATGGCAAGTAACCAGTAATATAATACTTGAATTGTATGATACTGTTTGAAGAAATTATCCAGAATCTTTGTAATGATTTCCAGATCTTTTAACTGAGATTTTGATGACATGTCTGCAAAGAGCACATTAAGCCTTTCTTCATTGCTTCAACATGGGAATATCTAGTTAGAATGGTCATCCTGGAGTTAAAATCCCACCTTTTAAACCATTTTCTGGGATTTCAAAGTCAGGTTTGACCCCCCCAATACTTAAAATATTGTGAAAATGCTGCACAGATGTTCCAATAAGCAATTTGATATATCTTTTTATCAAAGCCTAAAACAATCCATTTTGTCTGGAAATTGAACAGGGACCTCCCAACCCTGAGTCTCAAATAGGTGACTGGAAACATCCCCGAGACACAATTAGTTCCTGCTCCCACTCCTCTGCCACTCAGTGAGTCAAATGATGGAGACAAAGTCCTTATCCCTGTTGAAGCAAATTCCCCCTTATGCCTTCACCTTTTCTACCTTTGCTTCTTCTCCTCTCACCCTCTCTTTCAATCTCCTTTCCTCAACCCGTCTCAGCACCTCTACCGCTGACTCTCCATTCCACTTTTCCCTTCTCCCATCACACAATGTCCTCCTCTCCTATCCACACTGCCTCAACCTTTCCATCACCTTATCTCGTTCTCTCTTCCGCCCCCTCTCCCCTCTTCCTTATGTCCATTTTTTACTACCCATTTTCCCTTCTCCATATTCTTACCTCCTTTCTTCCCCTTAACCCAAATTTGACCTTCCTTCCTTCCTCTCTCCTCTCTCTGCCTTGCCTACCATCCTCCCCTCGTCACCCCTCCCTGCTTGGTTCAGTTATCTTGTTGCCTACAAACCTTCTTGACCTGAAAATTGCCCTCTGTGCCATGCCATGGGAGATCAACTTGTGTCAATTTTTTAAAACTGCATCAATTTAGAAATAAATATTCAAAGAACAGAGCAACATTCTGATACATATAACATAGAAGATCTGTTAAAGTGCAAACTTGTTTCACTATCCTCTACTGTCAAAACAACCTTGGTGGTTTTAAAATATGTTTCCCCAAACACCCTCTGCAATATCTTTGTCTTTCTTGAGAATTCAATAGATCATGAGTTGATCTACTGTAAAACTCCCTGAAACCAGATAAACCTTAATGAAGGGGGTCAGATGATGTAAGTATTGGAGCGCTATGTAGCGCAACTCATCTTTTAATCCTTTCTTTTATCCTAATGCATGATCAGTAATTAGTTGATCTTGTAATCTGCGCAATGTTTTTAGAAAATCCTGGTTAACTTTTTTGAACGTGGGGAGGCAAATTAAGTCAAAGAAATCTTTGCTTGTGAGATGCAGTCAGAGCTGACTTGGGTGGGGCCCAGTACAGGCCCTGGCACAGATTATAAGTGCTCACCATGACAAACTGAGATACCCTACAGAGAATGAATGATGTGGAGATAATCCTTTCAGTCGAGACGTAAGTTTCCCGGTGAAAGCAACCATTGGAAATCCTGCTGCATAGTGTGTCAAACATCCTACTTAAGTCAAGGGGACATGGCTGGATGAAGATTGTCCATGAGCTAGTCTCTCTAGGAAGAGGAAGAGCTGCGGTGATATACCTGGCTGATTTCACAATCCCAATTTGAGGGCTGGACAGTTTGACTTTGATGAAGCACATTTCATCCGGTTTTTGAGGCCTGTGTTGGCTGGAGAACCCGACCACCGGTCTAGCCTTGTCTTGGCCTCAATGTTCATTTTCCCTTGCCTGATATCCTGTACATTCAGGATCACTATCTTTTATATTCTTGCTGATGGCTCTTCCACTGGTGAGCTCCAGCGATGGGAGGGGAAGGGGGCCCTTTTCTTTCTTTTTTCTTGTTAGCGTGCGCTCCGAAAGGGTTGTGTGTCTTAAAGGTCATGCGCTACATACAAAATTGATTTTTAATGTGCTGGATTCCTTGCATTTGCACAGAAGGAGTACATTTGTGCAGTACCCTTTGCTTTAGTTATAGAAAGGATGAATAGCGCCACAGCAGGGTGGCAGGTGGACGTATAGATGTAAAGCTGGTTTGGATGGCCTTAAGTCCTCATTTTAGGTGAGGAAAGTCCCCTCCCCCACCCCCGTTAAAACTATTGGTATTGTGTTTTTCTTTGTTAGTTAATCTAGGTCATCAAAATCCTGTGCATATCCTGTAGTGGAGCAGGCAGACTAAATACCCTGGATTGGACTGGCCTTCCTTTTATTGCCGTTGGCACTTCTGTTTGGTGGGAGTGTGGTGGTGATGTTTGGTGGTGCACATCTAAACATGGTTGATAGGTCTTTGAGTTTTGAATGTCTTTGGACTGGTTTTCTGAGGTTTCTTAACTGGGTAGGCAGATTTGAGAGCTCCCTCGTTTCTTGTTGGGAGGAGTATCTTCCTTGTGTAGAGGGAGAACTGCATTTAGGGGTATCCACTCCCATGTCTTGGTGGTGTCTTCCAATTTGCCTTGTCTTGAGAGACTTTCTTTCTACTTTGTTGCTCCATGAAAAGATATGCATTAAAGTGTCATGTTTTTGTGGCCTTATCCTGTTGCCTTGATCCCCGACACACTTTTTCTGCTATCTTTTCACTATCCGTACAAAAGGAGATGTTGACCACTATGGCAGGGATCGTGATGTCTGATTCCTTGTATTACTTGTATTGGCCTTTCTGGTCTTCTCCATGTATATGTGAAATGATGATCATTCTGAACTGTGCTGAATCCTGGTAATCACACAAAATATAAAGTTAAAAATGCTCAATAAAAACATAATTTAAAAAACTTAATGAAATTATTCACAAACAACACAATGGTCACACTGGAAATTTTTTCTGACCTTTTGCAAATGAAGCTTAGTATAACTTTCAGTGAATTATGCAAACACGAGACATCATATGAACATTTTTTAATGGTTCAATATTTTGATAAGTATATTTTAAAAATACAATAACATAATATGATCTGGATGTCACATCATTCAAAAAATTTACACAGATACAGAAATAACTTAGATTTCCAAAGTGATAATTGTGTTAACTACATTCAAGTCAACTTTTTTTTAACAATTAATTTCATACTCTTAAATAAAACCAAAGAGAAAGGATCATATAAGCAACCATCTTGTTTATTCCAGAAACAATGCAGGACATAGTTTTATTTTATTAGCTTTTAAAATTTGCACCACATTAAGAGGACAACACTTAAGCTTTCTTCATTAAGAATGAGTGGGGAAATCAGGTAAATAAAATGCTGCACACAATCTAACATTCTTTGTCACCCCATAAGTACATTCCGGAGTTGGTGGTTACAAAAATATCTTTTATTTCAATGTTTTACTGCTCCTATTGATTGATTTGGCTTTAACTTTGCTTGTTCCATCTTGAAAGGTTGCAGTGAGTTCTTGATCTCAACTGAGAAGGTAGTGTGATTAGGTCTATTATATACCATTGCTGCACTCGTGATAAGAGCCAATTCAAATATAATATTTAGAACTGATCTGAAAGAGTCCGTTTGCCTGCCTTCTGGGCAAAAAGCTTTCACATTAACAACCTCAGAAACTGAAGGAAAATGATATTGAACAGTTGACACCTCAAGTTAGAACTTAAACACCTACAAAAGAATGGGAGTCTAATGGTTCACTTTTAAATTATCTATATGTTTTATATACAGTACATCTACATTCTAAATATAATTATTCTTCACTTCCACTAGGTATGCAAAAGAAATTGTATTTTTCTGCTATGGGTTATCATTGTGGTACTATCTATTTTTTCTGATGATATAGACATTAGTTGAAGTCAATCCATGCAAAATGTTACATCTTATTTGATCAGTGTGAGTAATATATGCTCCTTAACTGCAGTGAATCATTGGTAAATTGTCTCTTTGAGAATGTAACAAAAACAAAATATGAATCATCCACAGAATAAATGATGCACATTGAAATTGTGATACTGGCATTCCTAGTTTGAAAGATTGTTGAGAATTATGGCATTGCAAAGCCATTTTAAAGACACACACAATTCCACTAATTTCATTTGATGTATAATTTTCCTTCCCTACTCTTTACTCATTGAATTTGATTGGAAATGACCACAAAACATTTGTTTTCAGTAAATGCCTTTCTATGTTGTAATTTGTCTTCTTAATTTTAATGTAAGTCATATCAGAGAAGAAAAAGAAAATAAGAATGTGCAGCAAGAGACCATTTGGCAATTTCCAAAGATGGCGCCAGAGCGTGGCGACTTCTTGCGAGCTGTCCCCAGCATACCATCTAATTCTATCTTTTACTCTCATTTTGTGCTTTTAAAACTGTTCTCTAACTCTTTCAAACTCCCTAACAATGCTCTATTTCTATGACTATAACAGTACATCCCACACCCTCTCTTTCCCTTCTCCCCTAGGCGGCACGGTGGCAAAGTGGTTAGCGCTGCTGCCTCACAGCGCCAGGGACCTGGGTTTGATTCCCGGCTTGGGTCATTGTGTGGAATTTGCACGTTCTCCCCATGTAAGCATGGGTTTCCTCCCGGTGCTCTGGTTTCCTCCCACAGTCTGAAAGACTTGCTGGATGTATGGATTGGCTGTGCTACATTCTCCTTCAGTGTACCCGAACAGGCGCAGGAGTGTGGCGACTAGGGGATTTTCACAGTAACTTCATTGCAGTGTTAATGTAAGCTGACTTGTGACTAATAAATAAACTTTAACTTTATGTACTCTATGAATGGTATGTTTTGTCTGAATAACACGTAAGAAACAATAGTTTTCACTGTATCCCGATACATGTGACAATAATAAATCAAATCCTGTTCCCTACCCTCAGCTGGTCATTAACTGTCTAAGGCCTGTCTGTACGGACTATTTTTCATCTCTCTCTTTTCTGCTCTCAACCATTTTCAGTCTACTCCAACATGATCATTTACTGTGTGAGCTATTCTTTAAGGAGTTTCCTTGTTCAAAAAAGTGGCTAAAGCTAAGCCCTGTAATTACAGGCCAGTCAGTTCAACTTCAGTGGTGAGAAACTTCTAGAAACAATAATTCAGAACACAATTAATAGTCACAGGGACAAATGCAGGTTAAATAAAAAACCAGCATGGTTTTCTTTAGGGAAAAGTTCAACTAACTTGCTCGAGTTTTTTGAAGGGATAACAGAAAGGTTGATGAGGGTGATGCTGTTGATGTGCTGTACGTGGACTTCCAATAGGTGTTTGATAAAATGCCACACAACAGACTTGTGAGAAAAGTTATAGCTCATGAAATAAAAGGAACAGTAGCAATGTGGATATGGAATTGACTAAGTGATGGGAAACAAAGAGGAGTGGTTAATGGATGTTTTTTGGGCTGGAGGAGATTTTATGGTGGAGTTCCCAAGAGTTCAGTGTTGTAACCTTGTTTTTCTTGATGTATATTAATGATCCGGACCTTGGTGTACAGGACACAATTTCAAAGTTTGCAGATAATACAAAATTTGGAAGCATTGTGAACTGTGAGGAGAACAGTGATGAACTTCAAAAGGGCAGAGACATGTTGGTGGAATAGGTGAACAGAGCGCAGATGAAGTTCAATGCAGAGAAACGTGAAGTGATTAATTTTGGTAGGAGAGATGATATAAAATGAACGGGGCAACTCCCTAAAGGGTGTGCAGGAACAGAGGGAGTGTTTACGTGTATAAGTCATTTCAGACGACAGGACAGGTTGAGAGAGTGGTTAATAAAGCATACGGTATAATGGACATAGAGGCACATAGAGTACAAAAGCAAGGAGGATTTTTTTGCCCTTGTGTAATTCACTAGTTTGGCCTCAGCATTGTATCCAATTCTGGGGACGGCACTTTAGGAAGGATGTGAAGGTATTAGAGAAGGGGCAGAAAAGATTCACAAGAATAGTTCCAGCGATGAGGAAGTTCAGACGTGAAAATAGACTGGAAAGTAAGAACTGTTTTCCATGGAGAAAAGAAGGTTGAGAGGAGATCTAATAGAGATGTTCAAAATCATGAGGGGTCTGGTCACAGTGGATGGAGAGAAACTGTTCCTACTCGTGAAAGGATCAAGAATGAAAAAACACAGATTTAAAGTAATTAGTGATATAAATAAAAACTTGTTCACACAATGGATGGTTGGGGTCTGCAATGAACTGTCTGTGTGATGAAGGCAGCTTCAATTGAAACATTCAAAAAGGAATTAGACTGTTATCTGAAAAGGAAGAATGTGCAGGATAATGGAGCGAAGGCTGAGAAATGGAACTAAGTGAGTTGCTCAATCAGAGAGCTGGTGCAGACACGATGGGCCTTCCTTCTGTGCTAGAACAATTCTGTAATTCTGAGTAAAGTTCAAAATACTCCCTCCTCTCTTACAAAGGAAATTAACATGCATATAAAGAAATTAAAAAGACTTGCATTTATGCAGAAGCTTTCACAACCTTTGGATATCCCAAAGTACTTTACAGCCAATGTAATAAATTTGAAGAGTAGTCACTATTGTAATGTAGGAAATGCTGCAGCCAATTTGCACATAGCAACTTCCACAAAAAAGAATGTGATAACTATTACATAATCTATATCTTACAGATTTTGATTGAGATATAAATATTGATTGGGACATCAGGAATAACAATCCTGTCCTTCTTTGAAATAGTGTTATAGAATCTTTTATGTCCAGCATTTGTGATATTGTACTGCTGATGATGAAGTGTTTTCCTGTGTCCAGTAGCTCTCAGGTCAATAGCTGAACACATATCCATTGTTATAATTATCCATTTTGTGTGCGTGTGTGTGTGTGCATGTGATTGTGTTTTGAAACCCCTTAAAGTAAAGTTGATAGATAGGTAACCAGTTGTGCAGAATATCCAGTAGATAGACTTACATTTATATAGTGCCTTTCACGGTCTTGCATAGAACATAGAACAGTACAGCACAGAACAGGCCCTTCGGCCCACGATGTTGCAACGAGCTTTATCTGAAACCAAGATCAAATCATCCTGAAGCACGTTACAGCTAATGGAGCACTTTTTGAAGTGTAGCCACTGTCCTAATGCAGGAAGTGCAAGAATTTGCACACAGTGAGTCCCACAAAGAGCAATGTGAGGCTAAGCAATGTTGATTGAGGGATAAATATTGGCGAGGATAATGGGGATAACACTAAGATAAAAGCAAATTACTGTGGATACTGGAATCTGAAACAAATACAAAAAATGCTGGAAAATCTCAGCAGGTCTGACAACATCTTGGAGAGATAATCTGTGTAGTGGATGATTTGATTTGACTTATTGTTGTCACATGTATTGGGATACAATGAAAAGTATTGTTTCTTGCGTTCTATACAGACAAGATGTGGAGATGCAGGCATTGGACTGGGGTGGACACAGTAAGAAGTCTCACAACTCTAGGTTAAAGTCCAACAGGTTTATTTGGAATCACAAGCGCTATTCCTTCATCAGGTGAGTCATGATGAAGGAGCAGTGCTCCGAAAACTTGTGATTCCAAATCAACCTGTTGGACTTTAACCTGGTGTCGTGAGACTTTTTACTCTATACAGACAAAACATTATTTATAGAGTACAGAGGGGAGAAGGAAAGCAGAGCGTGCAGAATATAGTGTTACAGTCACAGCTGGGTGTAGACAAAGATCAGCTTAATATCAGGTAGGTTCATTCAAAAGTCTGATGGCAGCAGGGAAGAAGCTGTTCTTGAGCTCGATGACCACTGTTCTCCACAAATGCTGTCAGATCTGCTGAAATTTTCCAGCATTCTCTTTAACGCCGGTAACACCCCTGGCTCTTGAAATAGTGCTTTTGGATCTTTTACCTGAGAGGACAGACAGGGCCTCAGTATTAACAAGACGGCACCCTCGACAGTAGCGCTCCCTCAGCAACGCACTGGAGTGTTAGCCTATAGAGATGTTCGTGCTCAACCCTCTGGACTGAGATCTGGACCCTCTAATTCAGAGGCGAGAGTGTGACCAACTCAGCTATGGCTGGTACAAATGTTAAGGACTAAAATCCTTGTGAATGTAAGCGGAATTTTGTCCTCCTCTCTTTCCCTTTGTTGGGAAAATGGAAACTTGGAAAAGTGCCAGTTTATTTTGTACGCTGCCAGTGTAGTGTTGGAGAGAGCAGGGAATTTCAGGTTGGGTGTAGACTGGGGGGGGGGGGGGAGTTCATTCATCCATGATGATGGCTGCAATGACTTTCTGCGTTATAGCCACTCTGCAAATTACAAAGTATCCGGGGTGGAAGAAAGAATAATTTTTCGCCCATCTTTGCAAGGCTTTACGCGCTGACAAAGATCGTGCGAACATTAAATAAACAAGGGGCGATTTTAGCATTTTAAACAGAACCCATCGCTCGCACTCAGCGGCGGCGGTGCACCGCCAGGCGCCCGCTGATTGGCTGAAGGTGGCCGGGCGCGCTGCAGCCTAGCCCGATTCCAGGGCCAACCGAACTTGATGCGCCCTCTTCCCCCGCCCACCTTCTGTGACGTCATTATACAGACGTGGCTGGGAACCAATGGAAAGGGGGAGGATGCCTGGCAGTGGGCGGGGCCGGTCGGCGGGAAAGGACCAATGCGGGAGGCCCGGGAGACGGTGACTGGGAGGCGGGATCTGTCGGCGGCGCCTGGAAGCGAGTGTGAGCCGCGCGCGTAGTAAAAGGCGGCGGGGGCCGGCTCCGCGCGCGGATGACAGTTACACCTCCTCTCAGGTGCGGCGGCCGCCCCATGGCGCTGAGGACCCAAACGATATAAACCGACGGCGGCGGAGGAGGATCCCAGCGATCGGTGAGCGGGTGAAACTCCAGAGACCGAGCAGTCACAGCCCCTAAATTAAAAAAGGGGGGGAGGGGGAGATCGGTGTGTGTGTGTGTGTGTGTGAGGATCACGGGAGGGGTAATGGTCTTCGGCGCGAGAGGCTTCCTGTTTTCAAAGGCTTGGCCGCCCACCACCCCGAGTTAGGCTGAGTCTCCCGGAGGATTCACGGCAGGGAAGGAGGGTGGGGATGGGGGTAAACCGGGCGATGGCGGTGACTGATGTGGTGGTGGAGGGGGAGGGGGGAAGTGTGAGACCCAACAGGCTGACAGCAGGTGGACATGTTGTGCGCTACCTCAAGCGAGAGATGCACCTCAGGAAGAAGCGGCTGCACTCAGTGTGCGGAACAACCGCCGCTTGTTTATGCCCTTCCAGTTATCCCATTGTGTGTGTGCAGAATATCTATTTTAAATGTCCTAAGAGCGCAACGAACAAATTATCACGCTTAGTTCAGCCTATAACTCAAACAAGCGGGCGGGCGGGCGGGCGGGGGGGGCGGTCTTCGAAAGGCTCAAGCAATTTTCTGCTCTCCTTAATAGTCACAATTGAAATGATTTAAAGAGACAGATTGTTCGTATATGACAAAAGAGGCAGATCATCATTTCAGGTTGCTCCTGGCGCCTCATTCCCTTGACTGGAGATTCGGGTAGTCACCAAGTGGCCTGTTTGCATGTCGTTCAGGATCACTGTAGACTGATAGTTACTCTCATGACGTTCCAAAGCCCTTTGCATCCAGTTAAGTTTTTTTTGGAATTATCACCACTGCTGTAATGCAGTGAAACGCAGGAACCAATTTCTGGATAGCAAAGTCCCATATTTGATTTGATTTATAATTGTCACATCTATTGGTATCCTGTGAAAAGTATTGTTTGTTGGTGTTATACAGACAAAACATATCATTCTTAGAGAAGGAAAGGAGAGGGTGCAGAATTTAGTGTGAAGAAAGATCAACTTAATATAAGAGATCCATTCAAAAGTCTGATGGCAGCAGGGAAGAAGCTGTTCTTATGTGATAAGTGATATTTGTTTTAATATTGATTGGCGTTTGAAATGTTGGCCTGGACATCAGGAAAAGACCCCTGCACCACTTGGATTAGTGTCAAAGGACCTCTTGGGTCTCCATGAACAAGCAGATGGGTTATTGGTTTAGTGTCTTGGGGGCTCCTCACTTGGATTGTTTGTGCAAGTCTCTAGTGGGGCTTGAACCCAGGAGGACCTTCTGATTTGGGTGCAAGAGTGGGCTACTGTTGAAATCTAGACACATTATTCTCACACTGCTTGTCTACTTCACTTTCTTTTTATGATTCTCCTTTAAAGCCTACTTCTGACCAAGCTTTTGGTCAACAGTCCTGTGGCTCAGTATCAGATTTTCATAAATGCTCTTGTGAAGTGCCTTGGGATATTTTACTGTGCTAAATTTTGTAATGTAAATACAAGTTGTTGTGTACACATTTTCCCTTTGCTTCAGCCACTCTGCTGCTGAGAGCAGTGGAAGTGTAATTAATTGTATGTTGTGAGAGATCAGATATAGACCTGTGATGTCAGATGAAATAAATGCAGGCTTTTCTGTCCCCCGGACATAAATTGTCCAATATTACACTTGAAGTAAAACAGACAGTGAGATTGCTGACAATTAATACCTCTTATTTTCTAGTTTTCACTGACTTATTAATATTTTCAATTAAAATAAATAACAGCAGCTGGCAGTTTCTCATGAACTCTTATGATGAGTTTAGCAGTTGCTCAGTTGGTTGTACTGTTGTCTCTGAGTCACAAGGTTGTGGTTTAAAGTCCCACTGCAGGACTGAAGCACAGAAATCAAGATTGACACTCCAAAGCTAAAATGAGCCTCCCTCAGTTGCATTATAGGAGGTGCAGCCTTTCAGATGAGATATTAAACCAATGTTGTGTCTGTTCTTTCAAATGTATGTAAAAGATCAATGGCAGTATTTGGAGAAAGAGCAGGGAGTTGTGCTTGGTGAATATTTATCATGTAATCAACAGCTGAGAAACAAGTTATCTGGTTATTATCACATTGCTGTTTGTGGGACCTTGCTGTGCAGAAATTAGCTGCTGTGTTTCCTTGAATTACAGCATGACACTAATTTTAAAGTATTTAATTGATTGCAAAGTGCTTTCGTAGGCTGAGGTTGAGAACGACAATATGTAAATGCAAACCTTTTTTGCTTTATTATGTTATGCTGTGCACAAATTGGCTGTTTTGTTTCCTACTTTACAACCGTGGCTTTTCTGCAGAAGTACTTCATTGGCTGTGGAACACCTTTGGAATGCTACATGGTCATGAAGGGCACTGTATAAATGCAAATCTTTTTTATTTCCACACAATGAACATACTTTCTGAAGTACTTGAAGTGTATATTCAACAATGACATATTCCTATGTAAGGACATGTAATCGTATAGTGCAGAAATACCACTCATCATGCTTGGGACAACTCTTTGAAAGAGCCATTCATTCATCATACTCTCCAGCTCTGTGTTTTTCTTTCCAAATATATTTCCGATAGGCTATTTGAAAGATACCATTTAATTTGCTTCCACTACCTGTTCAGGCTGTGTATTCCAAATTATAACTTTTTTAAAAGAAAAATAACTTGCCTCATTCTCCTTCTGGTTCTATTGCAAGTTATCTTAAATATTTATCATTTGCTGTTACTGGAAACCATTTCTCCTCAGTGAAATTCAACCAAGGTCCCGGTTCTGATTGCTGTGCATGAACGATGAATGCAGACTAGGTTGGTCTGTGTTGTGGTGGATCCCAACCCAATGGTCACTGAACTACCCCACTGTGGTGAGAAATCATGAGGATGGAAGTAGCTGTGCCTTTCTGAGATGGAGTGGGTGAGCTGAGAATACTGTGGAAAAGGTAGAAGTTCAGGAAGCCTGTTTGGGTGCATCAGATGTGAAGTGTGTATGTGTTTCTTTATAAAGATGGTTTCCAGTCAATGCTATACATTTAATTGGAAGTGTTGAGCAAACGAGAAGCAATTATGTAGTTGCAGGGATGGGAAGTTGAAGGGCAAGTAGTAAGGATATTTCCTGTATCTTTTAAATGTTGGCTATAGAACAGTGTTGGAAGAAGCCGATGGCTGATTACATCTCATGGTCCGGAGGGTTGGTGAAAATAAAATCCTAGCATGGAGGAACAAGTCGTGGAAAGGGTATAAGAAATAATCATGTTTAGAATATTTCTATCACATTTTTTGAGATTTAAAAATTCTACTGATCCAGATCTTTCATGTTCTGAATGATCAGAGACTGGATGTACCCTAAAAGATGTGTCATGGGGCCCCCCTCAGAGGTCCCAATGTAAGAACTCTATGGAGGAAGTATGAACTTTCACTGGAGAATTTCCCTGCTCCTCAGGATGCTCCAAAGAGTCTCCAAATCTGAATTAGAGTTGAAGACTTCAGATGGTTCTGACTTGGTTACTTGGAAAGTTACCAGGTAATGTTAGGCAGAAAAATCATAGTCCGAGTTCTGGGTAACTACAACTGACATGCCAATTGCTCACACTGACTTCCCTGACACAACCCGACCAGTTCCCATCACTTGACTCACCACCTCTCCCCGGATGCAACCTGACCCATCTTTGACCTGGCCACCGTTTCTGACATGACTCCCCTCACCCTATTTATACTGCTACTCTGCCCACTTACCTCGCCAATCCTACTCTCTTACCCACCCTACCACCTCATCCACTTGCCTACTACTCACTGTAGCTTTTCAAAGAAGTTTTGGAGCATTTACACTCTATTTACCAGAATATGGTAGCTAGTGTTGTAAAAAAGGGGTGTGCCTAAGAAGCTGTTGCATTTTGGGTACACTTTGGAAGTCCCGGCCACAAATATGGAACGTATGCAGAAAAATAGGAGCAGTGTGGCAATCCGATGGTGATTTCCATTCCTTGGAAAATACAAGCCACTTACTTTAAGTCGACTGTGTATTGTAAATCGAACAAGAGTAATCAACAGATTTTAATACACAGTGTCAATAGGCATTGCTTTTCAATTATAAATTTGCACTCAACATTATCTGAGCTTTCCTAACATTTTGGTATATTTTATACACACAACGTTTCTAAATATGCTATTTGTAACCAAATTAACAATTACTTGTTAATAGGATTATGGTGACTTTGATTTATTTGTTGGACAGCGCACTACATTGCAGAAATTAGGTTCATACAATTACATTCCATTTTCTCATGCAGGGTTAGGGCATCTCTATTTTTTCCACATACACTGATGTAACAAGTATGACTTAGCTGGGGGGATTGTCATTGCCAATATTTTCTCTGATTTTTGAATGATAATACTCAGAAAGGAATTCCTATTATTTCAATTGAATTAAAATATCTGAAGGCAAAGCTATACTGGTCTCAAGGATTGGATATTTTTGAGTCATGCAATGACGACTGATGCAGTGAATGCATCACCAGTTTGGTGGATGACCTTTTAGCCGATTCTGAACTATAATTGCATAGGTATAGATTTTGGTGGATTGAACAATAATTTCTTATGGAAAGTGTAAACAGTTTTAACTATTTGTTAGTTTTGAAGATTTGTCAGAATTACATGATTGATTTCCACAAAAGTAAGCTATTTAAAATTATTGTTCATTTGATCATATTTACATTTGTTTCCAACATAACTGTTCTATGGTATCAAAATTTTGAAATGAAAACTCTTCCCCTTCACGCCTTTTCTCCCAGAAAAGGATTTCAACTTGTTTTATAAAGAATTGAGTGTGCCGGTGTATTCGTACATTTCATTTCTAATGTGGTGTGAATAATTTTAGCGTTTTTACTTTTTTATCAACAAAAGTATGCAAAAAATTGAACTTTAAGCATTTAAGAGCAATTTAAAGTACACTTCAGTAACCATGGCTGGTATTGCCTTTGATTTGTAATACATTCCAGAGTTAGTTGGTTGGTAGTGTAGAATTTGATTGTGGCTGAAAAAATGCATTTTGTCTAAGCTTTTTATCTTGCACTTATCAGGACAATCACAAGAATACCAATGTCAGGGGAAACAATTTTATATCCCACATGGCAGGTTGGTTAAGAAGGTTAAGGCTCATGGGATACAAGGAGAAGTGGCTAGATGGGTGGAGAACTGGCTTGGCCATAGGAGACAGAGGGTAGTGGTCGAAGGGTCTTTTTCCGGCTGGAGGTCTGTGACCAGTGGTGTTCCGCAGGGCTCTGTACTGGGACCTCTGCTATTTGTGATATATATAAATGATTTGGAAGAAGGTGTAACTGGTGTTATCAGCAAGTTTGCGGATGACACGAAGATGGCTGGAATTGCGGATAGCGAAGAGCATTGTCAGGCAATACAGCAGGATATAGATAGGCTGGAAAATTGGACGGAGAGGTGGCAGATGGAGTTTAATCCGGATAAATGCGAAGTGATGCATTTTGGAAGAAATAATGTAGGGAGGAGTTATACAATAAATGGCAGAGTCATCAGGAGTATAGAAACACAGAGGGACCTAGGTGTGCAAGTCCACAAATCCTTGAAGGTGGCAACACAGGTGGAGAAGGTGGTGAAGAAGGCATATGGTATGCTTGCCTTTATAGGACGGGGTATAGAGTATAAAAGCTGGAGTCTGATGATGCAGCTGTATAGAACGCTGGTTAGGCCACATTTGGAGTACTGCGTACAGTTCTGGTCGCCGCACTACCAGAAGGACGTGGAGGCATTGGAGAGAGTGCAGAGAAGGTTTACCAGGATGTTGCCTGGTATGGAGGGTCTTAGCTATGAGGAGAGATTGGGTAGACTGGGGTTGTTCTCCTTGGAAAGACGGAGAATGAGGGGAGATCTAATAGAGGTATACAAGATTATGAAGGGTATAGATAGGGTGAACAGTGGGAAGCTTTTTCCCAGGTTGGAGGTGACGATCACGAGGGGTCACGGGCTCAAGCTGAGAGGGGCAAAGTATAACTCAGACATCAGAGGGACGTTTTTTACACAGAGGGTGGTGGGGGCCTGGAATGCGCTGCCAAGTAGGGTGGTGGAGGCAGGCACGCTGACATCGTTTAAGACTTACCTGGATAGTCACATGAGCAGCCTGGGAATGGAGGGATACAAACGATTGGTCTAGTTGGACCAAGGAGCGGCACAGGCTTGGAGGGCCGAAGGGCCTGTTTCCTGTGCTGTACTGTTCTTTGTTCTTTGTATGAGAAGAGAATGCTGATTGGTTGGCAATTGGACTCTGATTAGTAGGGGTGTTGCCACGGGGAATGCACCAGTTAATGGTGACTGACAGTTAACTATCAAGCATTGTTTGAAAATTTAAGCCAGGCAGCTTGATCCTCACTGGTGAAGGCATTGCCTTGAGGAATGAACCAGTGAATGGCTATTACTTATTTTGTTTAGTTGAAACATGTACACAGCGTTGCGCCTGTTTCAATTAAACAAAATAGGATAATGCGTTGACCAATCAGATTCCAGGTACCTGGATTAAATTTTCAATCAATGTGTGACAGTTGACCATAACTGTTGCATTCTCCATAGCAATGTTTCTACCAGAAACCACTTGCCAACCAATCAGCGCACTCTTCAGATACAGTATAAAGTAGTTGTTTTCCCCTGACATTGTCCTGATGAGTGAAAGATGAAAAGCTTTGACCAAATGTATTTTTGTTTTCAGCAAAATTCACATTCCGACAGATCTGAGTTGAACTTTTGACAAAAATACTTTGTTTAGTTTACCCTTGGTGTTGAAAATTATTCTGAAGTGAACAAAGCAGCGAAGAATACTATTGTACATTATGAATAACAAATCTACATCTTTCTTGCATGCCAATTTGGCTGTTTGAACAGCATAATTGAGGAATAGAACCATTGTATATTGGCATTGGTGGACAGCTGAATTCATGTCATATCAGTATCTGATGTGCTTTGAGATGTGTGGCATCCATTTGGTGTTTGATTGACCCTAATAGAACTTGACATTAGTTCATTGTGTATCTTGATGAATGCAATCTAATGTAAAAAATATGAGGGAAAAATCTGAACAACAATCAACATTCAGTGGAGAGAACAGACAATTATGACATTTGAAATGTAGATTCTTCATCACTCCAGATTTTGGCTAATCAGCTAAGTGTTTCCAGCTTTTTTTGATTTTATTTCTAATGCAAATATGATTCTGCTTTACAGTTTCACCCTCCCCAACCAGAACATTAGCCACAAACCTAAAAGTAGGATTTATTTTCAAAGGATTTTCCCAGAAATGTTTCCAATTAATTGGCAGTTAAGACCAGCATAAGTAATCTTAAAGCAGCTATTATATTTAAAAGTTCTTTACAGTGAAAATATGATTTTCATTTATGCGAAATGTTTCGCTCGGTGTATAATTACAAGAATTCAATGGAAACTCAGCATTAGACATCTTGGGAGTTGAGCTGTAACTGATGTGTCAGTAATGAACCTCTGGATTAGTACCTAGGGGGTTGATGAAGTGTAACTGAAGTGTCGGTAATATAACATTGATCTCTTTCTCTCTTTCTTTATCCTGATGATTTATTGGACAAAAAACTGCCGCGTAGAAGAACTAGGTCACAGATTCTACTCCTGAATTGGACTGAGTTGGCTGATAGTAACAGTGAAAGTAGATCTTGATCTCCTTTAGTTAATGAAGGGATACTTTTGTTACTGTTCCTGCTCCTGAGTGCTGTTTAGTGACCTGCTCCTCCATATCCCTTCCCTTGCTCGCATCTGTATTTTCATGTTGAGTGATGAGATGACTGGGTGAAATATTGTCCACAGTTGAAAATCCTGCAGTCAATTACCATTTAGGGACTCACATTGGCATTAGATAATGGATGACAGGTGGGATCCATGATTCTAAACCACAGTAAAAAAACCTCACCTGCAAGAGAGGTTAAAAACAAAAATATATAAAGTGAGATGTATGAAGACTGAAATTGAGTTATTTCTATGAAACATAATTTTAGCAACAGTAAATGCTCGTGTGATAGCAAACATTATATCGCCTTACTGTAAGAGCTTAAAAGGTGAAGAATGTATATTTTGCAACGTAGATCAGGTATTGAAATGTGAGTTTGTTTTACATTGTTAAATCAGACATCAAAACCCTATCGATGTATATAAATTAGTATCACCCATTTAAAGCTCATTCTAATAGCACGTTTTTGTTTTGGTGTGGTTACCGTGCATGTTCAGTCTTTCTTAAAACAAACTGCCACTTCCTTCTTCTAACCCTCACTGCTTCCTTTTGTTGCCCCTCTTCTGAGCCTTTGCTCTGAAAGGGAGCAAGAGGGGAGGTGAGTGGGAGGGAGGTTTGAGTAAAAGTGAGTATTTAACACTAAATGTTGAGCTAAGTAATTTAATTACAGAAGAAAAATATAGCTCTGCCTACTCTCAATCCTTGGTCTTAAAAGGTGCAAAGGTGTGTGTGTATATATAGGGATCCCTGACAGCATGTTAAGTCAGTAAGAAGTTTAACAACACCGGGTTAAAGTCCAACAGGTTTATTTGGTAGCAAAAGCCACACAAGCTTTCGGAGCTCCAAGCCCCTTCTTCACATGCCTTTTACCAATACAGTTTTGAAAGTGGCCACCAGGAGGTGTATCAAGTCTCTGGATAATTGATGTATTTTTTCATTTGCAAGATCAGAGTTCCAGAGTGAATAGTTGAAGTCTTTGTTGCAGGAGTAGAACAGATTAAAGTTTCACAAGAATTCAATCAGGATGTATGAGTATGTATAAATAAAGTTACCTAGTTTCAGAATTATGAAAATGTACTGTTTTCATTTAACCCAAATGTGCCAACAAAAATCAACCCAATCAAACCACAGTTAAAATCACAACAATAAAAGATGTGATTACTGATCAGAATATCTAATTGGCCATGTCTGTTTAAAATTTATCCAAAGCATAAAATGCAGTTCCAGTTATAATTGCATAGACTCTGAGGCATCCTGGTGGCGGGAGGAAATAAATATACATAAGGCTCGATCCAAAATTGCATGGTTAAAATTTGTATAAGCTGTGTTTATCCTTAAATAAAAAGTGAACATTAGTGCAGCATGTTGGTCCCAAGGTAACACATCACCAGAGCAGATTGCCTGTGGTTTTTCCACACAGTACGTATGATAGAGCGATGCAGGTTAAATCGGAGTACAATCTTTTTTTCCCACAAAGATGCATACTTGGATTGTTTGGTAGGATATGAGCTACAGATTTGGGTTTGCTGTGGATTCTTCCTTTGGTTCAGTGGAGTCTTTTCCTCCTGAAAGTGGATTTCTCCCTGTTACATGCTGGAATGGACTCTCGCTGTCTGTTATCTACTTGGAAGATATCACAACTCAAGTGTATAATCATTGTAATTTGAGCCAGAAATTCTTATTTTTCCTCCAAATGCTTGTATAATCTTTTTCAAGGTGAGCTGAGAAAACACTTTTTAAGATTAGGCCAAGAAGAGCTGTTTATTCATAGCTAGTAAATATTATTATAGAGCAATAGGAAAGATTGGACTTTCACCATTCAATCAGTATATCTTGCCTTCATATTATAATGTAATATAATAGTCAGAATATACTTTCCCGCCTTAGTGATTCTATTGCGTGACTTTACCAGATTGACTCCTAACCATCCTCTTTTCAGTCTACATAAAGGCTGTCCTCTAAAGCCTAATTGATTTCCCATGCATCTGAGTTCACCATCTGAGGGAAGACTATTGCAGGATATTCTGAGTCTAGCAGAATGGGTGTGATTTATTTATCAATTACCAAGACAAGCTAATTAATCATTTCTTGTTTACAGTCTTTGGGGAAAATTGACATTTTAAGCAACCCCCATCCCATGATTTTAAAAAACTTGCATGACTAGCCCTTTTTAAAAAAAAACACAATTAAATGTGTTTTTTTTCCATCAAATTGATTCTGTGCATAGTTGATTTTTAAAAAAATCTACAGATGGTTCATTTGATCAATTTTCATATTGACCATTTGGGCAGTCAATTAAGTGTTGTTTCATGTAAAGCTGCAAGTTGAAAGAATGGCTGAGTTTTAACCTGCTAATTTTTAATCCCTCACTATGTCTGAAGTTGGATAATTATATAAATGTAAAATTAATCCAAGTTCATAAATACAAAAGGAATACTAATGTACACAGATTGCACACTTGACTCATCACATGAGAAACAATCATTTTTGTTTAAGATTTGTTTTCATATATGTTTCCTGATAAATATAGTAGATCCAATGTTAGCTCATTCTGGTTAAACAAAAGCTTGCTATTTATATTAATAGAGCCATAACCAATCTGTCATGGCATGAAACAATACTTCAGTCTCTTGATTACCAGCCACTATCTGAAATTAAGACGAGCAAAATCCATTTATTTGTGATACCCTTTGTGGTGAGGAAAATTAAAGGCTACTATTGCTTATCCAGTCATATGATACAAGGTCACTGCTTGTCAAATTAGATTATTCAATTACACAAGCTTGTCATGGGGCAGGATAAAAATGGTCTCATTTTGAAGGATTCTGTCATCTGAAACTGTTGATATTACAGTCTTCTGACGTTGTAGACCATTTGGTTAGTGGAATACCTGTTTGTAACTGTGCTGAACACTGATGACCATTCTGAACTGAGGAAACTATATATTGGATCTAAATAATATTTCTGTAAACGTAGAATTGAATTGATTTGACTGAAATCATTCATGTCCCCAATAAAACTGCAATAGCTTAGCTACACAAACAGTTTAGGCCAACAAAGCTTTTCCCTACCTAGATTTCGTTGCTCATCAATGGAGTAAATTCTTTGGCTGCTTTTCTGATACAGATACTATTCTGGAGTGTTATTTGTAATCTTGCCAGCTATGTTAAACTCGTGGTTATATCTTCCAGTGAGATCAGTGGATGTATGAAGGGAATTCTTGCTTTTATCCTCCTCCCTCTTCCTCCCAAATCAATTTTAAAAAAAAATAAAATTAGTGAAGATTATGAAATCAATGGAACGTTTTGGAAACTGAAGATAAAAAATCTTGAGGTTTTTTGTTTGATCTTTAATTTCATCAAATCAGTATGATTTGAAATACAATACTTTGTGACATTGTAGTGTGTTATAAGTCCTGGAGACTGATAACCTTTAAAAAGAAATTTGAACTGAAAATGAACAGTTGAAAGGATGACATGACAAGTTTCTTTTTTAAGACTCTAGAATAGAACTTCCCTTTTACTTTCATTGCAACTGAAAATTTCACTCCAGGATTATACTTAACATTTGTTCTTAAGTAGACATTCAGTTTTAGGAGCAGTCCAAAGTGATTCTTCGATCCCCTAAGTTTACTTCCATTTTTTCCTTTTCCAGCTTGGTAACTTGATTCTAGAGCCGTCCTTCCATTTTCCTGGAGATTCTCTCGAGGTCAAGCCAGGAAAATCTTCCAGTCTCTTTTTAAAGTTTGAAGTTGGTCCTTTCAATCTGAACATGAGTTCTCACCCACATACATCCCTGTGCTGTGAACTATCGAAACTTGCCACCTCTATCTGCATCCTCTCTCTCCGATCCTGGCAGACTGTCCTGTCTGTTAATCCTCATGAATTTTTTTTTCAATCTGAACATCTCTCTCATATTTATGTGCAGTGAACCATAGAGACTTGCTGCCTCTATTTGCCCCTTTTCTCTGGGATCCTGGCAGACTCCCCTGTCTGTAAAAGCTTGCGGATATATTTTAAAAGAACCTTGTAATCTGTTCTGACAATAGTTCTGGTGCATCCTTCCCCCTCCAAAGTCCATCTCCCTGGTAACATGAACCACATGTGTTTTGTATCCAGCTAAAAATACTGACTAGCAATCCTTTAGACTGCCAGCTCCATTCTATCTTGAAATTAAATACAGTTAAAGTGTAACTGTTTACACAACCTGACATTCTTAATGCCTTCCTGGGACTTTGGAGACTAACAGTTTATCCACTGTCAGCACAAATGCTTCTGCCATTAACTACCAGTGTGAACACCTTGAACCTTCTTCTCTGCAAAATAATCTGCAACAATCCAACCACTCAGGTTTGCTGTCAGCAGAATTCAGAATGGGTCACATGACCCCTTCATTCTTCCATTTTACTCTGTTTTTAAAAAAAACAGTCCCAAAACAACAATCTTTTAAAAACTTGCACTTGAAACAAACGAGTTGTAAATTATTGGAATATAAATCACCAATCTGGCAATGTTTACTTAGAAGGATTATTGAGGTTGAAATTTCTCTGCAATTGACTGCGAAATTACATCTTTGTATTCTAACATGCAAATGCTTCATATATTTGATTGGAATTTCCCCTCTGCTATGTTTTCCCTTTCAAAATAAATGGGTTAATGAAGTTTATGGTGAATGCACAAACTGCTCATGCTTGAGGTATCCCATTGTGTAATCTCTGCATATTTAATTAGACAATTGATAAAAAGACACCCTAGTGATTTCATATATCCTGTTATGGAGTAAAATTATTTTTATTTTGTGCTCATCAAAATTGCATGCAGTAGGGAGGCAGATCAGTTTCTTTTTTGGGCATTCTACATCTGCATTTGTTCAGACAGAACCTGGTTAGACATTGATTCCCTTTATTCCAATTCCAATAATGTGATTAATTCTCCATTTTAGATTATTACTGTTATACCACTGTGACATTTTTCCATTTCCTATACTGTTCATCTTTGTAACTAGTCTGAAACATTACCAAATTAATGTTGGTTAGGCGCAGTTTTGTACTGAAGCATTAGGAATTAGCTTGGGACTGCCCAAAGTCATTTTGCACAAAGATCTTGAATTTCTTAGAAGAAATAGTTTATTGTGTGTATGCTGGGCCTGAGAACATGGATGCAGCTATTGCTGATTTAGCTTTGATTATTGTGGCTGCAGCAGCAGCATTTTCTAAAAATTTCTAGAAATTTTGAGCTGAAATCTTGAATTTATTTCCTTTATTATCTTGCATCTTTATATCATGCCCATCAGAATCATGCCAAAGCACATAATGTTTGATAACAGTGACTGCACCTATAAAAGAATTTGTTTAGAAATATGGCATTCAAAATCATGCAGCTGTCAGCTGAATAGTCTGTTTAATTGATACTTTTGTGTGCTGATAATTAAAGGAGGAATACTTACCAGTACATTATTAAGATTCCCCTGCACTTAATGGTGCCATGTTCTTGCATCCACTTGAGTCATGGTCTTTGTTAAAATATATTTCTACAGGTTAACACTGGAGTGCCAGTCCTTTTTGTATTCATTCCTGGAGTGGGGCTTCAGCTGAGGTTTGTCGCATCAATTAATGTCATGTAATATTTTATGTTTTAAATAGAATAATAGTGGTATTGTTTCTACCCTCTGTGCAAGTGATAATGAATAGGTTGCAATTAATATAATGTATATTTTCACATGTGAAGCTGATTGTCTATTTGCTAGTAAGTTGGTTGTTTTCAAGGAAAGGTAAGATGTCTCACCTTTTTGTTAATGGGTGTGTGTTGTAAGGGGAAAAGAATGGGAAATCAGAAAAGTGATCGACTAAGGTGCGGTGTAACAAAATGTTTAACTGTAGGAATTGTGGAAATTTGCAGTATTTGCCATGGTGGCAGCTCCCGCAAGAGTGATAATAGAATCTATTGCACTGATGGTGGAATATTGCAGGACTTGTTTCATAAATGGCAGAAGTAAATGACCCTTCACATAACATCTTCACCAGTCCTATGTCCAGTAATGCACTGTGCCTGTACTTGTATTTTGAAACAATAGTCAAAAACATAATGATCAGTTGTTTTATATGTGGAATAATAGATGGTTACCATGGTGAAGAGCATTTAGGTTCTCCTCTGGATTGGTGGCCATTTGTTCTGTGATGTTATTGAGTAGAGACTTTGCTTCGTCAGGTGAGATTGTTAAAAGGATCTAGATAAATGTCGCAGTGCAGCAAAATCAACACTGCTCGGCATTGTGGAAACAACACAAGTCATTATTTGCTATCATTATGCTATCTTCTAGCAGCCTGAAGAGAAATAACCAGTATGTTTAGTTTCAATTCTCATATAGAAGCAGACTATTTTCTGTGTTGGCATGCAACACAGGATTTAAGATCACAGCTAGTTTAGTAAATAAATTTGCTTAATTGCTATAGATTAATATAAACCAGTGTTGGTCAATCTTTAAGAACCCCATTGAAAATACCAAATATCATAATTTCAACGGCTGTTGAGTTAGTTTGATTTTTAGTCCTAAAGCTTTCATAGAGCCTTCCAGAAATAGTCCCATTGACTTGATTTTATTTGTATTAGGATCACAAAACATGGCGGCAATTGCAGCTGTTTGTAGCTGAGTATCGTTGATTTTAGTAAAGAAAATGTCTTAAAATGCAATTTGCCAGTAATAGAAATTATTTCCAAATTTGATTTTCTCAAGTTATTAACAATTTAAAAATCCAAATTTGTTTTCTTTTCCTGCACGATTTTTGTTATGAAGGCCACAGGGGATCATCAATAGATCTCTCCGTGGGCTTTGTGGAGTACAAGTTGCCTTATTGAGCGAGCAGAGGTTCTCCCAATGGGAAGCAGTCAGTGGGGGGTTTTTTAATCCTGTTACTTTACCTGGATGGAAGTTGTAGGTCCTGATGTGAAGATTACCTGACTGTAAGCTGCAGGTGTGGCACTTTCGTTTGGTTTGCAATAAAGGGTATTGGTGACAGAAAACTGGCATTTGGCTGATTTATCACATGGTGATGAGAAGATTTTCTTTTTCTCCATCTTTCCCTCCGTAAGTCAAAAATTTATCCAGTAAGAACATAGGAATTAGAAGCAGAAGCAGGCAATTCAGCCCTTTGAGTCTGCTCTGCCATTTAATCCCATCATGGCTGATCTCTCACTGGTTTTAAATCCGCCTCTCTACCTGTTTCTCTTTAACTTGTTTTTTTATCAGAAATATATCTATCTTTTTCTTGAAACCATTTAATGATTCAGACTCCATTGCACTTATGGGGCAGCGAGTTCCACAAATTCACCACCCTCTGCGAGGAAAAAGCCATTATGCCTTTGAAACAAGTGGGAAAGATTGTGTCCAGTATATAAAGTTCATGTGCTGTTTCTTCCGTGCTAACAACATTGAAGGAGACAAAATACAAAAAGTGATATTGTTAGCAGCACGTGGGGCCCTGACTTTCAGTGTGACAAGAAGTCTGACCTATCCGGATGCCCCCAACTCAAAGACTTGTAATGAATCAGTAGACCTAGTGAAAACCACTGTGACCTGAAGCTGCCTTTAATTCTCCAGAGATATCGCTTCAACATGGCTGGGAGAACTCTTGGGGAATCTGTCACTGAGTTCTTGGCTAGGTTGCGGAAATTAGCTGAATATTGTGAATTTGGATCACCTCTTAATGAAATGTTGCGGGACAGATTGGTATGTGGCATGAATGACCTAACATTCCTAAAGGACTGTTGGCAGAACCCAATTTGGATTTAAAAAAGGCCATTGAAATTGCTGTCACTTGAGAACATAGAAAAAGGGGCTCGGGAAGTACAAAGGACATCAGGCAGCAAAGTCCTCCAATTAGGGGAGGGGGGGGGGAATCTTGTGTAATCAGTCCTCAATGGACAGTGCTTGTGTAAATCAGGTGTTAAAAGGCCCCTTTTAATATAGGAACCTTAATGACACCACCAAATGGTCAAGGAAAGGCAGTGATGACTCCAAGAGTATTAGAGAACATATTCCAGAAAGGTGCAGTTGCCAGTTGACGGATTATTGCAAGCCCTGTTAAAGGACACAGCCATGGCAAAGTTTCAGGAACAGACAAAACACGTACTGCCTCAGAAGAAAGCTGAGGACAGTACCTGTGCATACCATGCAGATATCTTCTCTTCCAGAGACAGAGACACTTCAAATGAATTATATTGTAGGCTAGGGAACTTTACAAAGTTAGCAGTAGATACCCTGAAGTTTTTCAGAAGAGTCTAGGGAAAATAGAAGGAGCCAAGGCCAAGATCTACATTAACCCCAACGCTACACCTAACCATTTCAGAGACAGACCAGTCTCTTACATCATGTTGGAGAAGTTGGAAACTGAATTAGAGCGCCGTGAATGCTTGAGTATTATCATCTTCATTGGCAGTCTCTCAGGGTTGAGGATGACTTGCTTCCACTCCATAGAGGTTGCTTTTGTGGTGGCTGAATAGTCCAAGCCTGGAGCCGCAGACTCTGCCACAGATTTGGCAGGTGGTGTTTGATGAGATGAGTGGGTGGGACATTCTGGATTCTACGCTGTCTTTCCACTGTTTACACTTGGCCTCTGCGTGCTCCACCTAGTGATGCTCGAGTTGATTGCCGCCTTTTCAGATGCTTCTCTATTTTGTGCCTTCTAAGACAAGCGATTCCCACATGTTGATGGGAATGTTGCATTTATTTAGGGAGGTTTTCAGAGTGTCCTTGTAGCGTTTCCTCTGCCCTCCTGGTGATCGCATGCCATTGCGGAGCTCTGAGTAGAGCACATGTGTTGGGCATACGGACAATATGGCCCGCCCTTTGCAGCTGGTCGAGTATGACCAGTGCCTCAATACTGGGATATTGACTTCGGAGGTGACTTTCATGTTGGTACGCCTATCTTGCCAGTGGATTTGCAGGATTTTGTGGAGGCAACGTTGGTGATATATCTCCTGGAATTTGAGGTGTCTGCTGTACATTGTCCATTTTTCTGTTGCATACTGGAGGGTGGGAACCATGGCTGTTCTATAGACAATGAGCTTGGTATTGGATTTGAAGTCTCAATCTTTGAACACACTGTTCCTCAAGCATACAAAGATTGCACTGGTACATTGAAGTTGATGTTGGATTTCAGTGTCTGCCTGTGCTGAGAGGAGGCTCCCAAGGTATAGGAAATGATCCATGTTGTCCAGGGGCTCACCATGGATCTTGATTTGTGTGGCAGGAGCAGGCTGATAGAAAACTTTTGTTTTCCGGATGTTTATTCTGAGGCCCATTCTCTCATATGCCTCAGTGAACGCGTTGACGATGGTTTTCAGCTCGGCCTCTGAATATGTGCACCCACAGGAATCGTTTGCATACTGCAGTCGAATGACAGAAGTTGGAGTGGTCTCGGTTCTGGTCTGAAGGTGTCGGAGGCTGAACAGTTTCCTGCTTGACCACTAGGTTAGCCGCATTACAGCGGGGAGCTTCAGGGTGTTGGGGCAGAGTGTTGCTGCAAGGAAGATGGAGGAAAAGCAATGGTGCAGTCCTGTTTAACTCCACTTTGCATTTGTGGGTTGTGGTGTTTCCATTGGTGAGGATTACGGTTTGGATGTTGCCCTAAAGCAGGCTGAGAATGACGACGAATTTCTGTGGGCAGCCGAATTTTAGGAGGATGTTCCACAATCCTTCATGGTTGATTGAGTCAAGGCCTTTGCGAGGATCGAAGAAGGCCATGTACATAGGTTGATGCTGCTCCCTGCACTTTTCCTGGATTTGTCACATGCTGAAGATCATATCTATTGCACCTCTTGATGGGCGGAAACTGCCCGGAGACTTGAGGAAGAGCTGCTCAGCCACTTGGAGAAGGCAGTTGAGGATGATTCTCACCATAATCTTTCCCATGGCCGAGTAGTGAAATGCCTCTGTAATTTCTACAGCTGACCTGTCTCCTTTTTTGAAGATGGTCACAATTAAGGCATCTCTGAAATCACTCAGCATGCTCTCTTCCTTCCAGACTAGGATGATGAGGTTGTGAATTCTTGTCGAGAGTGTCTCTCTGTTGCGTTTTTTTTGATACGTTTATTGAAAATATTCTTATATTCTACATAGCAAACAAATACAGATCCACACAGTGCTCACATGTACATTCCAACGCGACTGAGCACAGGGCTCCCCGTGGTCAGGGGACAAGCCTCTGGTACCCCCGGCACCCACCCTGCCCAAGCCCCGTCTAATTGCACCGGTAATGACGGTAATAATATAAAAACAAAAAGGCAGAGGCACGCCGCTGGAGAATCAACTGAGCACCCAAACAGCCTAGGCTATAAACTAGCGAGCAAAGAAAAAGCGAGACAGCGAAGGAGAGAGAAGAAAGAGAATGAGAGAGAAAAGTTCTCGTGTTGGTCCCCACACCTCAGCAGGGTGGGCGGGTGTACTCGGGTAAAGGGCCAGGGCGTGTCCACCAATCGGGGTAGGGGGAGTTATGTGGGAGCACCCGGGGTCCTAGGGCCTTCGGATATCTACTCATCCGGCTCCAACTGCAGCGTCCCAACATGCGCTATAAATGATTGCCAGGTCTTATAGAACCTAGCAGTGTAGCGTGTACCTCATCTTCTCCAGCTTAATGGTATCTACCATCACCCATTGTGAGTGTGTCGGGGGAGCACTTGATTTCCACCTAAACAGGATTAGTCATCTTGCCAGGAATGTAGTGAAAGCTATAAAATCCACTTGGAATTTCGGCAGCGGTGGATTTAAAGGGCACGACCCCAAACAGGGCAGCCTGGGGAGATGCACTTATGTCCTGATCTAGCATTGCTGCATTTGTCTCAAATATCGATGTCCAGTAGTTATACAGTGATGGGCAAGCCCAGAACATATGTAAGAGGGTGGCGGGAACTTGCCGGCACCGTTCACAAATGGGGCTTGTGCCTGGGTACGTTCTAGAGAGTCTAACCCTCGTTAGATATGCTCTGTGAAAGAGTTTACATATATTAAGGAGGAGCGTACTCGATGCAGCACCATGTCCCAATCCTCCTCTGAGAACTCCTCCCCCAGATCTTGTTCCCATAAAGGTTTAACCACTGATAGAGTTTTGGGACAGAATTTGTGAATAAAAAACAGAAATGATACCATGCATAGCAATAGAAGGCACTAAGAAATGTCAATGGAAGCACGAGGTGGGAGCGTTGGAAATTGGGGGTCGGCCCTACGCACAAGGTCTCGAATTTGCAAATATCTGCAGGTAAAGCAAACTTATCCACCAGCTGCTGGAATGACGCAAACACGCCATCCACATATGAGGCCTGGAATGTTCTGATCCCGTGCTTGGCCCATATGTTGAAGGCACCATCCAAAACAGATGGAGGAAAAAAATGGTTAGCTGATACTGGCAAGGCCAGTGACCAGGCTGGCCAAAGTGGCATCTAAATTGCGTCCAAATTCTAAGAGTTGACTTGACAAGTGCACTCCTAATATACTAGGAAGAGGGAAAATTTACTGGGTAACATATCAAGGCAGCCAGGGAAGACTGAGCACAGGAGGAGGATACTAACTGCAGCCAACAAGGAACCTTCTGTTGCCTCTCTCCCTGCACCCAACACACTACCACTCTCCTATTGGCTGCCCAATAATAAAAGAGGAAATTGGGCAATCCCATACCCCCCCCATCTAGGCCTTTGCAAGACTGTCCTCCACATTCTTGGGTTTTTCCTATTCCAGACAAAGCTTGAAATGAGCTGATTAAGTCTGTGAAAAAAGGATTTGGGGATGAACACCGAGATGCACTGAAAGAGATATAAAAACTTAGTATGTTCATTTTCACTGCATTGATACGGCCCACTAACGATAACGGGAGGATGGACCAACGTTTGAGGTCCTGTTCCGTCCGCCCCATGAGTGAAGCAAAGTTAGCTCCAAAGAGCCCACTAAATTTGCTAATCACTTGCAGTCCCAAGTAAGCTGCCCAGTGACAATCTTGAAAGGCAGGATGTGAAGCGGGAGGCTACAAGCCTGGTGTGGTATTAGACTTTTGGTAGAGAATTGGCGCAGCTGAGTAGTAGCTAGTAGCTTGCTTGCCTTGTCTCCATGCTCATAGTGTGTATATCTAAATTTGAACAGCATCTCTTCCGCTTGATGCGAGGACAAGGTCTCAAACTCTGCCTGTAGTGGTAAACATTCCTTATATACCTCCTGGGGTTGGGCCCACAGCATACGAGGCATCAACTTGGATGATACGCCCCAGCAATTCCGATAACCTCCTACCTCTCTGCTTTGCCTCGTGCGCTGAATAAGATGTGATCTGGCCTCTTAAATAAGTCTTCAATGTCTCCCATAAGGCAGCTCAGACTCCCGGAATATCATTAAACTCTAAGAAATCATCGAACTGGGTTCACAGAAATCTAACAAATTCATCATCAGAGAGCAGACAAGTATTAAATCGCCAAGGCGTACGGGGGCCCACCCTCCTCCCCCACTACCAAGTCCATTGTCAAGGGACCATGGTCCGAGATTACAATGGTTTCGTAGGAGCATAAGCACACAGCCGGAAGCAAATTATTATCTACCAAACAATCTATACGTGAATACGTTCGATGGACAGGTGAAAAAAAAAGTTCCCTACTTGTGGGGTTAAGAAACCTTCATGGGTCCGACACTGCGTATTCCGTGAGAAATGATTTTATCATTTCTGCCGACTTGGAAGATATAGCGGTCCTGGGGGAGAAGTGGTTCAGGGCAGGATTCAACCAACAGTTGAAATCTCCGCCCAGTATCAACCGATGTGAATTCAAATCTGGAAGTAGCGCGAAAAATGACCGGAAAAAGTTTTCACAGTCCCAGTCTGGGGTATACACGTTGGCTGACACCAGGGGTGTCCCATATAATTTACCCATGAGAATGACATATCAGCCATTTGAGTCAGAAATGACATTGCCTACTACCAAGGGTAAGGACTTGTGGATGAGGACGCCGTCCCCCGCGCCTTGGTGTGAAAAGTTGAATGAAAGCATTGATACCCCATCCTCTACGGATCCTAAAATAGTCCACCGGCCTGAGGTGGGTCTCTTGGAGGAATGCAATTTGGGTACCCAGTTGTCGAAGATGTTGAAATATCTTGCCGCGCTTAACCAGATGATTTAACCCCCTGACATTCCAGCTAGTGAACTTGATCGCTCCGAGGTCGGAACGCAAGGGCCTCCTAGCCAACATCCCACATTCCTAACAGTAGCCTGGTATCTCTCCTCACTGGGGAGTCTCCCCCCAACCGCTGATGCCACACCCCAGGGCCCCACCCTCCCCACCGGCCATGGGGAACCAACCACGAGAAAAAGAGAGTGGGCTTGAAAGAGGCCAAACCACACCCACAGAAAAAAAGATATAGCAAAAACACCCATACAGACCAAACCCACAAACAGTGTCCCCCCCCACCCCCACACGCGCCCTCCCAAACGTGTGGCGCCTCCAGGTGTTGGAGGCGCCTGTGCCTCCCAACACCTCCTTATCCTGGCGCCTTCACAGCACTCCGCATGGGACACGATCTCCACCTCCATTCCCATCGCAGTCAGGGGTGCTATAACCTGTAAAGATCTGTAGAAATACCTAACACTTAACCTACAGTCGCAAAACCCTTTCCTGGCTGACAATTCGATCCGGGTGTAGCATGCAGGTTCATAAAAAAACAAATATCAGTTTACATCCGCCATGCGGTCACCCAATTCAAAAATCTGCTGCACAAATTTCATTGTCGCCACCAGATCTGTGAACTTTTGCTCGGTTCCATTGTTGAGAGTAATCCTCAACCAAGCTGGAAAGCGAAGCCCAAACTTGACTCCAGGACAGTCACGCAGAAGTCGTTTTGACATCAGCGAAGGCTGCCCTTCCTCTTGCCACCACCGGGGTAAAATCTGGAACTATTAACAGCTTATTTTCCTGGTACCTCAGAGTGGTAGCCTGTGCTGCTTGCAACAGGATTCTGTCTCGTGCTGAGGTATAATGTACTCATGCAATAATGGGCCGAGGAGCTTCTCCCGGTCTGGACTTCGCCCGTAACACTCTGTGTGCGTGATCCAGAAGCGGCTCATGTTCCAGCACATTCCTCAGTAGCCAGGCGACAAAGTCTGTGACATTTGGGCCCTCGATTCCCTCCGGAAGGCCTATCAGACGGATGTTATTTTCGTCTTTGGCGTCCTTCCATCTCATCACGTTTCTCCCTTAGGGACTTAACCTCCAATGTTAAATGAGTAACTTGGTTCTTCAGTTCGGAGATAGTGTTTCCACTAAATGCCTCTGAGTCCTCAAGCTCCTTCAGTCGGTTCTCATGGGCGATGGTGACACCTTAGAGATTTAATAGATGATCTGAGTTCCTCTCTCAGCTCATCTATCTTGGCCTGCAACTCAGTGGCCCACCGCCCAACTTACTGTCCAATCTTTGCACGGTCTCTTACTTCACCCTTAACTGGGCGAACAGAAGCAGCAAAGGGTTCCCAGCTGAGCTGCAAGTTGCAACCCTTCTCCCTCACTTTAATTCACCCTTGGTTGGGTGAAAAAAGGAACAGCACAGTGTCCCCAGGTTGACCTGACAGTTGCAGTTTTTATGACACAAGAGTTCTTCCCTGGGCTGCCGCCCACCCTAAACCAATTCATACTTGACTGAGTGAAAAAACTACAAGATGGTTCCAAGCTGAACTGCAAATCCCAGTTCTAGCTGCAAAAAAAAAATCCAAAAGTAGAAATAGCAGCTAGCAATTTGCAGCAGGACCTCAGTGGCTCCTGCTTCCCATTTTAATTCACCTTTGGGTGAAAAAAGAAGAGAGTTTGCAGAGCACACACAGCAAATTCCAACTGGCAGGACGGAATCTAAAAATAACCCTTTCCAGCTAGACTTTCGATGTTCTCTCTCTGCAACTGCACTCCAGGTATATTTAAGGTTTGCTTGATGTACATTAACCTCTCTTCAGACCTCAACAAACAGCTGGATTTCAAGAAGGATCTTGCCACCTGTGGATCATGCTTTCTTTCACACCAGTGCCATCTTTGATTTCCCCTCTGCCACATTTTAATACTTCAGTAGGGATTCCATCTGTCAGATGGTATTTTCGACCTCATGGCGAGCTGGTTTTGCACTGAGATGGTGGCGGATAGCGTGTTGCGGGATGAACAGTGCCTACACTGCGCACTGGGTATAATAAGGCCTGTGCAATTTGCGGAATGGGCTGGATCAGTAGTTCCTGTTCTTAAATGCGACAAATCAGTTTGTCTTTTTTGTGACTATAAACTGACAGTCACTCGGGACTCCAAACTCAATAGGTACCCCATGCCTGGATCGAAGATTTGTATGCTAAGTTAATGGGCGCAAGACGTTCTCCAAGTTGGACATGAGCCACGCCTATCTTGAGCTTGAACTGGATGAGTCCCCCAGGAAATATGTGACAATCATTACACATAAGGGACTCTGAGTATACCTGTTTTCCCTTTGGGGTCTCGTTAGTGTGGGCTATCTTTCAAAGAGTTACGGAGAACATTCATCAAGGGCTACCCAAAGTAGCAGTGCACTTAGTTGATGACTTGGTCACGGGGGCTTCAGAATATGAACACCATGCCAACCTAGAAGAAGTCTTGCAGATATTTTCCAGAGCAGATGTTCATTTGAAGAGGGAGAGGTGTGTTTTTCAAGCGACCAAAGTAAACTATTTAGGCTACCAAGTAGATGGCAAGGGATTATATCCAGTAGAGGATAAGGTAAAGGCCATCAAGGAAGCACCAACCACAAGAACAGCAGAGTTAAAATCCTTCCTGGGATTAGTCAGTTACTATGGAAAATCTGTCCTAAATTTGCTTTCCATGCTGGCCCCCTTGCATACCCTACTCAAAAATGCCATACAGAGATCATCCTGAAAGCTCCGCAGGCAGAGGTTTTTTCTAAAGTTAAACACCAGTTACTGTCATCTAACTTACTGGACCATTTTGACCCTGAGAAATAACTTACTTTAACTTGTGATGCTTCCCCGTACAGGGTTGGTGTGGTGTTGTCACATGGCTGAAAATATGGGACGGAAAAGCCCATCTCGTATGCCTTCAGGACCCTTTTAGATGTGAAGCGAAGGTATTCTCAAATTGAGAAGGAAGGGTTGGCTGTGTTTGGTATGAAAAACTTCCATCAATACATCTATGGTTTTTTTATACTTACCAACCATAAACCTTTATTGGGTCTCTTCAAAGAGCGCAAGGCAATTCCCCCCCATCACCTCCGCTTGGGTACAATGCTAGACCTTGTTATTGGCAGCCTCAGAATATCTTCTGGAACACTATCCTGGAACACTGATAGCTAATACTAATGCTCTGAGTCGCCTCCCGTTGCCCGCAAGCCTGGCTGCTTTGCCAGCATTGGAAACGGTTGTGATGACTCTGAAGTTTTTGGAGACTTTGCCAGTGTCAGCAAGGCAGATTAAAACCCAAACCCAAAAAAGATCCAACGTTATCCAAAATAAGGCACATGATCCTATATTGTGGATTCTAAGGATGGCCCTCCGAAGAAATTAAAATCTACCTCATTAAGAAAGCTGAACTTTGTGTTGAGGACGGGATCATTCTTTGAGGGTCCTGAGTAATTCTGCCCCCAAGACAAAGTCCAATATTAATGGAACTCTGCCCGGGAGTATCAAAAAAGGAAGATGCTGGCTAGGAGTTGCATCTGGTGGCCAGATCTTGACTCGGACATCAGACCTGGTGAAGTGATGTGACCTGTGCCAGGAAAATCAAAACCTCTCAGCCTCAGCCTCCCTACACCCATGGGAGTGGCCTGACAGGCCTTGGGTGCATATGCATGTGTACTTTGCGAGCCCCTTTTATGGGTTCCATGTTTTTAATCATCTTGGTTGCACATTCCCAAGTGGTTGGAGGTGAATCGCATGAGTTCCACGACATTTCAGGCTACGATCCAGAAATTACGTCAAGGCTTCAGTACACACACAATACCAGAAATCCTGGTTTCCGATAAGGGCGCAGCCTCAACTAGTGGTCATTTCCAGAACTTCGTGCTCTTCAATGGTGCCTGACATGTCCGAATTGCACCTTGTCACCCGTTGTCAAATGGACTGGCAGAACGGGCGGTTCAAACTTTCAAAAATGGTATGAAGAAACAGTCCATGGAGACTGAACTGGCACAATTTTTGTTTGATTACAGGACCACACCGCTGTCAACAACAGGTGTTGCTTCAGTGAAGCTGCTAATGGGACAATGGTTTTGTTCCAGATTGAACCTGCTATTCCCAAACTTGGCAGGAGGGTGAAATCCATCCCCTCCATCGGGGATGATACTGGATGGGTCTCTGGGATTGTTATGGAGAAAATGGGATAGTAAAACCCTAAAGAAGCACTTGGACCATCTCAGAATCAGGGAGTCCCTGCCCGAGCAGAATGGGGCCTCCAGGTTGAAGCAGAACTTGAGGCTGAGCCCACATCAAATAACCCTGCTATGCTCTCTCAGAAAGAGAAGGGCCCCTGTTTGATGTACACCATCTGACCCAACCCTGCCTTCAACTAACATTCAACCGAGCACAAAGTGACGGAAAGTACCTCCTCACAGTGGGGGTGCTAGGAGAGACACAGACCCAAGGAGGGGAGGGATGTTTTTGACAGGCACAGTGGAATCGTCAATAGATTTCCCCGTGGGCTTCATGGAGTATGAGTTGCCTTATTGAACGAGCGGAGGCTCACCCAGTGGGAAGCAGTCAGTGGGGGTTTTTAAGCCTGTTATTTTACTTGGACCGGAGTTGTAGGTCCCAAGGTGAAGACTACCTGACTGTAAGCCACAAATTTGACCCTTTTGCAAAGTTAAAGGGTGTTGGTGACAGGAAATTGGCATTTGGCTGAATTATTTTCTTTCCAGGAAAATTACCTTTTCAGTGTTCAATTGGATGTTACGCTTGAAGAGCACATGAAAAATTCTAATGTTTTTGGAAAAGAAAATTGAATAAAAATCACTAATTAGCAAGAATAGACACTGGAAAATATGGATATAAACTATAGGTAGCTTTCTTTGATAAATACATAGACCAGCCCTTAAACAATGCTTCATGATTATAAGCCATCTGATATGACCAAGAGTTATATTGTGTAGCCTTATACTCATTCAAAAGTAGTAAGTTTGGTGAAGCATACCTCCTCTGTAAAATGTTGCTGTTCCTTGATTTCTATCACACAAGGTTTATACCTGTAGCTGTATTTTGCCACTTAACCCTGATACATTCTTCCTACCAAATTCATTTAACAGACAGCTCATTTGAATTTTTTTGTACTTGGATGATCCAATTTATTTTGGCGAGAGAAAATTTAAGCCCTGTGAATTGAGTGAAGTGGAAATATATTAATTGGGATTTAGTCCTACATTTATGGTAAAAGTGTAGAGGCAAGTCAACCAATTGAAACTCTTATACTCAAAAATATACAAGTGCTTGTATCAACTTTATTTTCTTTTTGTAATGCCCATGTTATATAGAGGTAATAGTGGATGCGTTAGTGATTATTTATCAAAACTCGTTGCATTCTGGGGTAGTGCCGGTTGATTGGAAAACGGCTAATGTTACGCCGCTGTTTAAAAAAGGAAGGAGACAAAAGGCGGGTAACTATAGGCCGGTCAGCTTAACGTCTGTAGTAGGGAAAATGCTGGAATCCATTATTAAAGAGGAGATAGCAGGGCATCTGGATAGAAATGGTTCGATCAATCAGACGCAGCATGGATTCATGAGGGGAAAGTCGTGCTTGACGAACATGTTGGATTTTTATGAAGATGTGACTAGGGCGGTTGATGGAGGAGAACCGGTGGATGCGGTGTTTTTGGATTTCCAAAAGGCGTTTGATAAGGTGCCCCATAAAAGGCTACTGAAGAAGATTAGGGCACACGGAGTTGGGGGTAGTGTGTTAAAGTGGATTGGGGACTGGCTATCCGACAGGAAGCAAAGAGTCGGAATAAATGGGTGTTTTTCCGGTTGGAGGAAGGTAACTAGTGGCGTGCCGCAGGGATCGGTACTCGGGCCGCAACTATTTACCATTTATATAGATGATCTGGAGGAGGGGACGGAGTGTAGGGTAACGAAGTTTGCAGACGACACAAAGATAAGTGGAAAAGTGAATCGTGTGGAGGACGGAGAAGATCTGCAGAGAGATTTGGACAGGCTGAGTGAGTGGGCGAGGATATGGCAAATGGAGTATAACGTTGAGAAATGTGAGGTTATACACTTTGGAGGAAATAATAACAAATGGGATTACTATCTCAATGGAAACAAATTAAAACATGCTACCGTGCAAAGGGACCTGGGGGTCCTTGTGCATGAGACGCAAAAGCCCAGTCTGCAGGTACAACAGGTGATCAAGAAGGCAAATGGGATGTTGGCCTATATTGCGAAGGGGATAGAATATAAAAGCAGGGATGTCTTGATGCACCTGTACAGGGCATTGGTGAGGCCGCAGCTGGAATACTGTGTGCAGTATTGGTCCCCTTATATGAGGAAGGATATATTGGCATTGGAGGGAGTGCAGAGAAGGTTCACCAGGTTGATACCGGAGATGAGGGGTTTGGATTATGAGGAGAGGCTGAGGAGATTGGGTTTGTACTCGTTGGAGTTTAGAAGGATGAGGGGGGATCTTATGGAGACTTATAAGATAATGCGGGGGCTGGATAGGGTGGAGGCGGAGAGATTCTTTCCACTTAGTAAGGAAGTTAAAACTAGAGGACACAGCCTCAAAATAAAGGGGGGTCGGTTTAAGACAGAGTTGAGGAGGAACTTCTTCTCCCAGAGGGTGGTGAATCTCTGGAATTCTCTGCCCACTGAGGTGGTGGAGGCTACCTCGCTGAATATGTTTAAAGCGCGGATGGATGGATTCCTGATCGGTAAGGGAATTAAGGGTTATGGGGATCAGGCGGGTAAGTGGTACTGATCCACGTCAGATCAGCCATGATCTTATTGAATGGCGGGGCAGGCTCGAGGGGCTAGATGGCCTACTCCTGCTCCTATTTCTTATGTTCTTATGTTCTTATGTTTATAAATATCACAGGTGTCTGATTGTTTTAAGTGGTATTTCAATATATATTTTAAAGGATTGAAGGCTAACAGTTTGAATGATTAAAATTGTGGAATTCAACCCCCAAAACAAGTTTAAGCTCTTAGAATTCCTTAAAAATAAATTTGACCAGTCACTGTAATTCAATAGATTTGATACTGATGCATTGCTTATTACATGGCATAATATATGAAATGTATTTCTGAAGTATAGAGTATCTGCAAACAAACTTTATTTTTAACTATATCATGCGTTTTATATAATTATATACATGAAAAGTGGCAGGTAAAAAAACACTGGTGGGATTACAAGGACAGATGTCAGTGATTTCAGTCATGTAGCTCGAATGTTTTTATTGTTGCAGGATGTTTGTGTTGGAGAGGTGGGATTCCAATTGAGAAACAAAAGGACTCTTCACAACAACGTCATTTATTATCGTGCCTTTTAATGTAATAAAACATTCCAATCAGTAAACAAAATTTGATGCACAATAAGGAGAAATTAGGTGACCAAAAACTTAATCAAAGAGTTGGATTTTAAAAAATATATCTTTAACTTCATTACAATAATGAGTACCTTTAAAGGTGGAGTGAGAGGTTAAGTAAGTTTTTTAAAAAAAGTTTATTTATTAGTCACAAGTAATGCTTACATTAACACTGCAATGAAGTTACTGTGAAATTCCCCATGTGGCACAGTCCGGCGCCTGTTCGGGTCAATGCACCTAACCAGCAAGTCTTCCAGAATGTGGGAGGAAACCGGAGCACCTGGAGGAAACCCACGCAGACACTGGGAAAACGTGCAAACTCTACACAGCCAATGACCCAAGCCGGGAATCGAACCCGGGTTCCTGGCGCTGTGAAGCAGCGGTGCTAATCACTGTGCTACCGGGATTGAGGGATGGAATTCTGGAGCTTGAGGCTTGGACAGCCAGCTGAAAGAATTGGTGTTAATGGCAGAGAAATACAAAGTAGCTGTGGAACGAGATGCAGTAATTTTGTTGGAGTTCATTCTAAACAACTGTCATGCAGGTGTCAAGACAATTCTTTAAAAAAATTGAAAGGCATTTGGGTGGAAAATTAAATATAAAATGATCCAGGGAAAGGACAGGAAAAATTATTTTCTATTCAAGAGTGAGCATTGGCAAATGAGTATCCTCTTTGCCATAATTTGTAGGATTCTAAAATAATGCATTTATAGCATAGATATTTTTTCAGACTGAATGAAAAAGTAACATAACATTTTTGTGATTTAATCCACTCAGTTAAACCAGTGTTATAATAAATCAGTTGCTGACAATCCTATTATTTGTGACTCCCTGTGGAATGCATAATTCGTGCAAAAACTATTTTTGAAGGGATCCAGCAGGATATAATGCAAACACAATTGGGTTCTAGGCTCGATACTCCCACGTAAAACAGTCAATAAAAAAAAATTATTACTTACTATTTCAACACCAATCAGGGAAGTTTAAAAACAATCTTACAGCTGATTACTATTTTCTCAGTTGAGGCGTTTAGAACTTGAGTCATATTTAGGAACAAAATGAAAACAGAAGAACAGTCCTGAGTCTTATAAAAAGTAAAGCAGCTATATCAACTTCGACTCAACAGAATAGAGCATTTAAAAGCAAAACAAAAAGCCAGTGTTGTTCTGCTTGCTGACTCAGATGGGGCCTATCACCTTTAAAAGGAGCTAGATTGAGATGTGGTAATGAACCTATTGCATTAATTACTGTTTCTCAGATCTGTTTTCATTAGCAGAGCCAGGCAACATTGTTGTGAATTTGCAGTTACTGTGCATTTAATTGAAAAGCAAGAAAGCTGAAGTGGTACTTTGTTTCAAATTATTCTCATGTTTTCAAATGTTAAATCACAGAGTAGAGGCAGTAGTAATCAAAATATTATCAATTCTTCTGTTAATACCACTTAAGAAAATGTTCCTGTTACTCCATTATCAATTCTGAGATTATTTGAAAATCTCAAATAATAAGAATGTGGTCGTGTATAGTAGCCAGTCACATATATATATATATAAACACAACAACCCATAATGATTGCATTTGTAAGGGAAGGATTCCACATTGATGGGGAGTCTGACGTTGTTATATCCTCTCCTAAATTAACTATATTGTGATTACATGATACTTTGGTTCAGGCCACTGAACAACTTCTACTGGGTTGATCCAATTCATGCAATTGTTAATAATTGTGATTTAGTAAAATAAATACTTCTATGGAATTAAAATATTTACTGGAAATGTTAAGGACACAGCAGCAACCATTTGCTTCTAAGCTGTTCTGCTTCTGCAACATGTTAGCATTGCTGTCTACAACTTGTGATCTTGAGTCAGGTCTGATTGATCCCTCAATACTCAGTAGACACACATTAAATCATTCACTGCCCACCACCATCTAACTTTCATACTAATTGACACAGGAGAGTGTGCTGTTGATAAAGACAATGACATGTATTTACCTCATCAAGTCACTCTGCACGACATCCATGGCAAGATCAATATTGTACAAACAATTAAACAATTCGGACAATTTGGATATTTACAGTTTTATTACCACACCACAGTACTTTGTTGCTTGTCTTTTGATAAAGTTTACATGGTTCCTTTAATATTCCTTTGGTGCTTTTAGTAATAACCAGGCTGCATAAAGCCTACTTAATTTTTAGTTTTAAAAAATACAACTACACAAAGACAAAGTGGTTCTTGCATGTCTGAGGGGAAGGTAGAAGGGGAAAGTAGATGAGGCTTGTGGATTACAGGCAACTTGTGTGGAAAAATGGGATAGCCAGATATTCTGATTTTGTTTGCCGGAAATTGCATCACAGTTCCACTTCTCTCCAGCCCCAGCTACTTACTCATGCTGACTCACATGTTCCACATTCATTTACTGCTTAACGCTGATTGGAGCAATAAATGCCAACATCCATTCTACCACCAAGATTACATTCTTTCATATTGAAATTCCATACATACATCCATCTCCAGACTATGGATTGGATTTTACCTGTCCCTGGCGGGGATGTTTCTATGCAGCAGGGGTGGGGGAGGGAATGTCCATCACCCCCATAGGTGGACGGATACAGAAATCGGTAGCCTGCCTGCCATATTTCAATTGTCAATTAGGCTTGCTACCAAACCAATTGACCACGATAATACACCATAAAGTGTTTGGCATAGGCTGATGGGCAGGTGTGGGCAGCCTGATTTTTTTTTTTAAAGAGAGCTTTCAAATGGTGGGAAGGAGGGGTGGAGAGGAGAGGCCTTGATCATTGGGGGCTGCCCTTTGTGGGTTAAAATAGAACCTTCCTTGCTTCCCTCTGTGTGGTCCTGAGCCTCCTTGCTCTACTTGCAATGCAGCAGCAACCACTAATGCGTTCTTGGCATTGATGGAGCTGTCGGTCAATTGGATTGGCCAGCAGCTCTAGTCTGCTTGGGAGGGTAGGGCAGGGGGAATTCTCCCCAGTGAGGGTCAAAAGTCCCACATTGTCCTTGTTAAGCCTGCCTGCAGCACGTTATGGCTGCAGTGTGGGCTGACAGCGTCGGATTCGATTCAGTCTTGGGGTGATTGTGTGGAGTTTGCACATTCTCCCAGTGTCTGCGTGGGTTTCCTCTGGATGCTCCAGTTTCCTCCCACAATCAAAAGATGTGCAGGTTAGGTTGATTGGCCATGCTAAATTATCCCTTAGTGCCCAAGGATGTGTAGGTTAGGTGGATTGGTCATGGTAAATGCGTGGTGTTATGAGGATAGGGTGGAAGGCTCAGCCTGGGGAAAATGCTCTGTCAGAGTGTCAGTGCAGACTCAGTGGGCTGAATGGCCTCCTTCTGCACAGTTGGGATTCTATAAGTTTGTGTAACCTTAAAATCCCTCTGATGTTTAATGGTTTCAGTTACATTTGATTTTCGTTTACCCTCTCTTCAAATAAAGTAGCAAGATTTTAGACCCCAACATTGTAATCCTCCCCTTGAGGGATACAGCTGTGAAACACTTGCTGTAAGTTAAAAGTAACACTTTTTTTCATGGTGTTAAATGTTTGTTGTGACACGATTGCAGCCCACTGCATGTGTTGTAGTCGCAGAAATAGTTAGAATGAGGCCAACTCATTAGCAGTCAAAAACAGTTGGTGAAATAGTGGTATCACATTTCTCCAGAAATCACAGTCAATTTCAACACCAAACATTGCACTATTGTAGAATCCATCTCAAATGAAGTGAATGTACAAAACATCACTCCCTGCAGCAACAGCAGTACAATAGTGACATACCTCTGAAGTACTTTGAAATGCACTGAGTCTGTGAAAGCTGTTATGTAAATTAGTCCTAATGGTCTGTAGAAAGGATTAGATTTGTATGCAGGTACATTGTTGCCACAGAAAAGCATAACATGATAAATACATATCCAACATGTTGTGCCATAGAGTAGGGCAGGGGTTCTCAAACAATGGGCTATGATCTCAACAGATCATTTTGGGTTGCAAGCTCTGAGGCAGCGATAGTGACTGTCAAGCAGAAATTCTGGCTGAGAGACAATTCAAATGGTTTGTCAATGGAATTTCACTGCCCTGAGGTTCAACCTGTCCCCAGTGTTATGAAGGATAGGTTTGGCCACGTTGCCACAAAATATTCGAAGTAGTTGTACTGTGTCGTATCACCTGTCCTTCGTGGAAAAATTTGTTCAGAAAAATACCTTTGACCACAAGGCAGTGGTCTACACATAATGTCTTCGAGGTCCTGAGGGAAAAGGAGATGGTGGATCCTGTCGGATGATTCCCTGAGCAGACTGTCAGGGTCATTTGGCAGAATGCCTCATCACCAGAACTTTCAAACATGCACCAAGACCTAGCTTGGCTGGTGGTGAGAAGGGCACACCATGTCAGATTCTTTATGTATGCTTGAGGTACCTGCTCCACCACACACTGCCCACAAAATGGGGGTGGGGGGGAAGAGATGGTTAAATACCTCATTGTGGAGTGTGTCTTTGCAAAGAAGATGTGGAGAAAGAACAAATGATATTTGTCGAGGTTCATCCCGAGCAGCTCTGTGACACAGGACTCTGTGCTCTATGGGCTGTTCTCAAGATGCACACTGAGACAAACATCAACAACTCGGGGTGAGACGCTCTTTGGTCTGCCCAAAATTTGTTGATCTTCCAGTGCAAAGAATTGTTCTCAACCAAGTTTTGCAAATTGGCACATTCCAAGGTCCAGGACTATATGCTGAGGTTGCGCTGAAGCTTGGGGCAGCTGCTGCCAAGGCGCAATGGGAAAAGACCACCTGTAAGGCCTTTCAGCTAAGGTATATTGAGTGTGCTTAATCCTAAATCTGTGCAAATGTATTGAAGCACCTCGAGTGCAACATGACTGATGTATGCAATTTGTAACGAATTTTACTCTCTGTAATGAAAATATTCAAATATTTGTGATACTGAACTGAAGCACCTCAGAGTGTATCTTGGTCTCTGGAGAAAATTTAAATATCGTTGCACTTACTGTTACAACAATTTGAAATATTTTGTAATGTATTTCAGATTTTATGTGAATAAAGTATATTTTGCAAAAAAAATTCTTTCAATGTTCAGGTTGATCAATTAATTTCAGTGCTCAGATTGACCAATTGGCGACTTCCTTGGACAGGCTTGTAATGGAGGATGCACTTTGATCATATGTTTTGGCGAATGATAGAACCATGCTGTGATTGACACTGAGACTCCACTACGCAGGTGTGCACGATTTGTGGCTCCAAGTCTCCATCAAAATCTTTAAAACTATTGTGAACAAAACCTTTTGACCTTTTTCAGCAACCTCATTCCCACTCAACAGCTCTCTTCCCCAACCACCACTCTGAGTTCACACCAATTTTCAAACATTAAAATTGGGTCACAGTGAGGAAAACGTTTGGGAAGCATAGGAGTAGGGTATTAGTTACTAGCTGCAGTAGGTTAAGGGTGCAACTTCTACTCAGTTCTTTCTTCTGAAGGAAATGGGGAGAAATTGCTTCTGTACATTTGAAAAATTCAACATGCTGAAATCTTTAATAAAAGCAAGATACTGCAGATGCTGGTAATCTGAAATTAAAAACAGAAAATGCTGGATAAACTCAGCAGGTCTAGCAGCGTCTGTGATGAGAAACAGTGTTAATGTTTTGAGTCTAAATAACTAAGTGGACCCCCTAATGGATGGTAAGATTTTTAAAGCATTAGCCATTAAGGCACTGACAGAACTAGCAGCATTCAGTTAGATGACTTTTAAAATAAGTTTGAGCTAACAAGAAGTAATTCACACATGAGATGCAGCAATTGACTTAAATGAGTGATTATGATTGTAAAACACATGTGCTGATATTTTGAATGTATTATTGATTTTAAGGAATATTGTTCACTTTGGCCAAAAGCAATTTACAGCTAGGCATAACGGTAAAAAGACATTAGGATGAAGCCAAATTTTGAGAGAATAATTGAACCTTGGAAATGTGCAAGATTTATCAGTTAAAGTTTTGGTTGGAAAGAACATTTAGAACACTTAATCATATTTCATGAATAGGGTTTATTCACTGTTTGGACGAGAGGGACTAGTGCCCAGATGTGGTGTCACAAGTTAGTCTGGTTAGACAGTGACCATTAAGGGAACCTATGAGAACATTTCTTTGAACTCTGGGCTGAGCATCTTGGGCTACTAGACAATCGGGGAGCGGGGTCAGCGAAGACAGGAGTTAGCTTTCGGATTTCATGGACTAATAAAGTACTGTTATGCTGAGGAGTGGAATGCGATTAGCTAAAGTATTTGACAGGTATTTTTGTTAATTTGTGCATCCTGACGATGATTGATCTAAAGTTACTGAAAGGTGGGAATGATAAGTAAACCTATAATTGATCTGTTTTGAATTGTATACGACAGATTTCATCGGAGAGATCTGGCAGTTCCATCTCGGAGCTGTCCTGACCCTTTGGTCTCCTGGCAGCTGTTGGTTTAAATAAAGTTATGTCTTTATACAGAAATACCTGCCTTGTGAGTCTTATATTGTCCAAACTTTAGGTGGTACCAGTCACCTCGGTTACCCCACCTAAAAAAACTCAGCAGGTCTGGCAGCATTTTTGGAGAGAAATAAATAAAGTTTGTTTTGATAAAAGCTCTCTAGTTTGCCAGTAAAATCACGCCTGGAGCAAAACATCCTACCCTCACATTTATGCCAGTAGAAAAATTGGCATCTAGTCTGGCTTCATAATATACCTCTGATCTGGCACCCTAACATAACTAAATGAACAAAAACATTGTGGCAGAAATATTGCACAAACCTTAATGAAGTAATTGTCTCAATATTGCAATGCAATACATTTTATACTTTTGATAATGCCAACAGCCTTTGAAATTGGAGGGGGAGCAGGACCTGTCAGAGCCTTCAAATGGAAACAACACCTTTTGTTTAATAGTAAAACAAATACACAACAAAGAATTCCTACTTTTGGCTCTTTAATAACCTCCAATTCCAGTGTAAAAGTCTGCAGGAAAGCGAAAACGTAATAAATGCTGCCTTTGTTCATTTTCAATCAAATATTGGTAGCCTTGCAGTTATTTTTAGTGCAAAATTCAGGCCATCGTATTCTTATTTGAACACATTATTGTCTCCTCTTCAGTTTTGTCTTGTGTTTGGCAATGAACAGGCCCTTTTCACAGGGACTAATGGTCAAACCATTTGACAAATCCAATTAAATTTTGGGTGGTTTGCAAATTCTGAAGTATAGTGGAGGTATGATGCAGAACTATTAAATGGTCTCTGACTCTACAGTTTACATTTTAAAAAGAATATGGAACTGCATTTATCAAGTTTTAAGTCTATCTTGCTACTGATCTCCTGATGCATCAGTAAACTCCTATAAAAAGCATGGGCCAAACAGAATGAGAGGGTTAGGTTTGAGGTAGGAATGTTGTAAGTAATTATAATTAATTATTTATGCCCCAGTAAGTTGTGAGAATGCATGGTTGGGTGTCTGATTGGATTGGACCCAAATTGTAATGCCTCTCCATTGTTGAGGAACCTGTCAGCATTTGTTATTGAAACTTGCACATGAAGAATGTTGGAGACAGGTAAAAAGAGTGCCCTGTACTGATTTAACTTTACCTCAGAAAGAAGTTTCTGACTTCAGGAGAGGGGAGAATATTGAACGATAAGGGTAGGTCTCATCACATGTTTCGCTTACATTTTGGTTGTTTGTTTTTCTTTTTTGTTTTTATCCTTGTATTTAGTACGACAGCAATGCCAGTAATCTGAATGTGAAGCACCTCATTGTTGACAGATTATTTGGCCACTTTCTGATGGATGAGAAGGGCTAAACCAAAATACTGCTTTTTAAAAAAAAAACTGAAAAAATATGTAATTCTATAAATTCTAGATCTGTTGTAAATCAACAGAATCTCCACTGTTGCCACAGTGCATTGTTGTGAATGATCTTCAAGAATGATTGAATCCTTGATTTGATCAGTTTAGATTATATTTCTTTAAAATTAAGTAGCATTACTCCGATTTATTATACCTATGTCGACGAAAACTGTCCCATTCTTCTGAAATCTTTACATATAGTGACTTTCTTCTGAAATTTCTAGATATAGATGCATCAGATAATTTGGTTTCAACAATTATTGGCACAGTAATCAAACAATTACATTTTTGGATAATGCAGATTCTTAGTAAACTAATTGTATATGACTGCCTTTGGAGAATATGGTTTTAAATATTTGGCTCCAGCAAGAGACACTCAGTTTTCTTTTGTAAGAGGTTTTATGACTTTTATGATGGCCACGGGAGATTGACAGTAGATCGCCCCATGGACTTCGTAGAATACGAGTTCTCCTATTAGGCGAGTGGAGGTAGCCAAGGAAGGTCAGGGATAGCTTTCAAACTCCTAGGGAGCATTTTTCAGAAGCTTATTGATGCCAGATGGTGGACTAATGCAAGTGCTGCGGAAGACCACAATCAAGGCGAAGAAAAAGGGACAGTCAAAGCGCATGCTATTTTTAAGTCCAAGGCCAGTACTGGACCCACAACCAGGAACAGGGGCAATGCAATTAAATCACATCTTCATGACAAAGGTTGCCCCAAATGGCCACTCATTAAAAATGGAAGTGGATATGGGGGATGCAGTCTTTGTTATCAGGAAACAGACTTATCATTGCCTTTGGGCCTGTATTCAGCTCTGAAACTTAAAAAACACAAGACCAGGCTGCCACGTACAATGGGGAACCATTGCAGATGAAGGACACCCTGGCAACCCTAGTGACTTACAGGCAGCAGTCAGTTTGACTTCCACTCATCATTATATGGGGACAAGGACCTCATCTTAAGGGGAGTGATTGGTTCCGACACATCAGACTAAACTGGCTGGAAATCTTCAGGTTGGGTGCAGAGGGACTGTATGAAGTCATCAATATGTACCTCAAAGTACCTTAGCCGGGGGGGGGGGGAAGAGAGCAGTTTAAAACCAGCTGCTGGCAGTCGGAATACTTGGGGCTGACCTGCACTTTAACTGAACGGGGATTCTTCCTGCCGCTACATACACTATGGCCGCTCCCTGCAATTCTCCAGTTCCAATGCGATTTGTGCATATGCGTGCAGGGCTGGAGAATCACACCCAAAATGATTAATGGAGGACCTAAATGATTGGTCAAATGTTGCCATTACTCAGTCCTATGTTTTCTTTCTGGAATAAAACTTGTAATAATGCCAATTATTAAACCTGTATTATGAGTGTCATCAAGCATCAGTGAAATGGAGCATACTGACAGTCTGAATTAGCATCTGGTATAAAACATTCTGAGCTGAATGGAACCTCCATGAATATAAAAATACTACAGAAAAGTTGAGAAAAAACATGTAATGCAGATTCCTCAGGAACTGCCATTTGTACTTTGTATATAAGAGAAAGAGCTAGAATTTTATTTCACTCTTCTATGTTAGATGCTGCTGGTAACCAAAGAAGAGATAGTGATGGAATTATCCAAGCAAGTGAGCACTGAGAGTGTCATTTTGCATCATTTATTAATGAGATGGTTCACAAGGGAAATTTGAGATTTTGGTCAGAATCTAATGACAACAATCTTGAATCCAGAGATTAATAGATAATTTAAGGGTCAGATAATTACAAATTCTGAAGGTTAACGAAAAGAAATGTTGGATTCATTGGCTGGGATTTTGAACTGTATCAAATGGGTGGCACAGTGGCATAGTGGTTAGCACTGCTGCCTCACAGTGCCAGGTTTCGATTCCAGGCTTGGGTCACTTTGTGTGGAGTTTGCACATTTTCCCTGTGTCTGTGTGGGTTTCCTCCAGGTGCTCCAGTTTCCTCCAACAGTCCAAAGATGTGCAGGTTAGGTGAATTGGCCATACTAAATTCTCCCTTAGTGTACCCAAACAGGCACTGAAGTGTGGAGACTTGGGGATTTTCACAGTAACTTCATTGCAGTGTGAATGTAAGCCTACTTGTGACTAATAAGTAAAAGAAAAAACAGAAGATGCTGGAAAGTTTCAGCAAGTCTGGCAGCTTGTGTGGAGAGAACAGTTAATAAATGTTTTAAGTCTGCATGATGGAATTGAATTTTTTGTGGGTGGATAGATTTAATAAACTTGGATACTAGTAACTCCGTAGGTCAGTTCTTTGTCCTGTGAGATCACCAAATAATAATTTGGATGTATTATGCTGCTACAGTAGTTTAAGATTTCTCCTCACCCAAAATATACCAGACAAACTTTACTGTTTAGAAGAATGGTTGAAAAACTGTTTACAGTGTGATATTGCACTAATTTATATCAAGTGTTTTATAAGATTTCTCTAGTACTGTTTCTGGAGTTTGGTTAATTACATATTATTTATTTTTATTAGTGTCACAAGTAGGCTGACATTAACATTGCAATGAAGTTACTGTTAAGACCCAGGCTAGAAACTTCAAGCTATTTTATGAAGTTAGCCTAAACCCTATGATTTTGGCATAAGGTGTTTCACTTCAACTGACCCACCAGGAAGCTTTTATCAAACGAAGTTCATTTAAGAACATGGTTAGAATATGACAAAAATAATTAACTTTTACCAAAGAATGAACATGACACAATATAACTCCTAACAGCTATCTCTGTTGTTCCAAGGTAAAGCAACATCCCAGCCCCTTCCTCGTACTCAGCACAAAAACAAGTATGCTCACGTGATGCTGCACGTGCTTGGTAACATCAATGGACAGAAATCCAAGCCAGCAGTTTTCAGAGAAGGATATATCCTCAAAACAGCCAAAATTCTCAAAACATTTCTGCAAAGAGTAAAATTTGGAATCTGCACGGTAGCACAGTAGGGGCAGCACGGTAGCACAGTGGTTAGCACTGCTGCTTCACAGCTCCAGGGTCCCAGGTTCGATTCCCGGCTCGGGTCACTGTCTGTGTGGAGTTTGCACATTCTCCTCGTGTCTGCGTGGGTTTTCTCCGATTTCCTCCCACAGTCCAAAGATGTGCGGGTTAGGTTGATTGGCCAGGTTAAAAATTGCCCCTTAGAGTCCTGAGATGCGTAGGTTAGAGGGATTAGCGGGTAAATATGTGGGGGTAGGGCCTGGGTGGGATTGTGGTCGGTGCGGACTCGATGGGCCGAATGGCCTCCTTCTGCACTGTAGGGTTTCTATGTTCTATGTTCTATTTGCATAATGTAGCTTATTACAGCTTCTAAGCAACAACTTTCAACATGTACCCTCATTAACAACAAGATGATTTCAAGAGCTTATATACCAGCTCAAGGAATTGCTGCTTGATATAGCAAGTACTTTGTTCGGACATGTTGTGATCGAATTCAGAAGGTCAGTGGTGTTCAAACCTTTTGTTAGGAACCCCCAACAAATATTGACTTATTCTTGTAGATCTCGCCATCCAAAAATTCCAAAATCCACTGTCGTGAGGGAGCTTGGCAGAGTAAATGCTGAAAGGCTGTATCCCCTGGCTGGAGAGTCCAGAATTACAATCTCGGGATAAGAGATTGACCATTTAGCACTGAAGAAGAGAAATCTCTTCACTATTTTGTGAATCTTTGGAATTTTATACATAAGAGCGCTGTGAATATTCAGTCATTTGAGTATATATTCAAGACTGAGACTAATTGGGAATAAGGGAAAATTAAGTTGATTTAGGTTCAGCCATGATATTGAATGACAGAGCAAGGAGCTCTAGGACCTATTCCTGCTCTTAGCTCTTATGTTCTTAAAACTTTTCCATTGGTGTACATTCACATAGAAAAATAAATAATATATTAGCGTCACGCAGTAATGAAAAATAAATCTAGTGTAAAAGGAAAAAAAATGCAGACTTCAGTTTAAAACTTTTGGTGAAGGTGAATTCTCCCATGTATTTTGTTTAAGTCTATCAGTTTGTAGTGGGTCATAGTGATGTTAGTCTGCTTATGCTTTACTGCATTGCACCTCTGTGATGACTTCAGCCAGGCTAATGAGGTTGGCTTGCTAGAGTATGAACAACCCTAAGTTAAATTTGAGTTTGTTTACTTGGTTGGTATGAAAAGAAATACCTGATGGGGAGTCTTCGGACCTCTTTGCAGGCGCTGCCCGTCTTTTACCAGGACCTTCTCACGGTCTGGAACACGGTCGTGCGAGAGCCGCTGCTCAGGAATCCGCTCCTCCAGCCGTACAATTTCAGGTGGCTGGCGGAAAGGAGGGCTGTGGATGTCGGGTGACCAGGATCGGGGACGTGCTGGATGGCAGAGACGCGGGCTGGCTGAGCGCGTGGGCGTGGCCGTCTGGCGCGCGGCCAAAGCCATCCAAGACCTTGGGACGGTCACGGAGGCGTTTCCTGTACGGGCTGCTGCTACATACCTTCCACTACCGTGTCCTCGCCTGTTGCCCGGATACACTTTGGCGGGCCTTGTTGCCGTCGGGCGGCGGAGGTCCCTCTATGGAGGGATCTTCCCCAATTATCTTGGGGACCTGGGGTGGAGGGTGCTGCACGCAGCAGTTCCGTACAACCGTAGGTTCTTTCTGTTCACGGGCTCCCAAGCCTGCCCCTTCTGTGGCCTTGTGGAGTCTATGTTTTATGTTTTAGATTGCACAACCTTTCCAGTTTTCTGAAACACATTTTATTGATGTTTTGTTTGCACTTCAGTCCCACGCTCCTGATCTATGGGCACCTGGTGCGGAGAGGGGCGGGTTGGGATGGCGACCTCCTTGTGAAGCTGCTCCTGGGCTTGGCGAGGTGCACCAGCAACAGGTCCAGGCAGCGGGCGATCGACGGCGTTGTCCATCCTGACTGTCTGTCTCTCTACCGCGGCTACATTCGCGGCCAGGTGTCCCTGGAGAGGGAGCATGCGGTGTCCATGGGCGCAGCTCTCTCCCGTCAGGAGTAGCGACTATCATGCGAGAGCCACTACTCAGGAATCCGCTCTTCCAACCGTATAACTTCAGGTGGCTGGCGGAGAGGAGGCCGTGGATGCCGGGGTGACCAGGATCAGGGAAGTGCGAGGTGGAAGAGGAGTGGGCTGGATGAACCCCCACAAGCTCGCTGAGCGCGCAGGGGTGGCCGTCAAGCACGTGGCCAAAGCCATCCAAGACCTTGGGATAGTCTTGCTTGGACCCGAGGGCATACGTGTCTCGAAGAGGCACAACTCTGCGGTGGGATCCCGCCTGAGCGTACCCTTGGACGGAATTTCACATTGGCCCAAAACCTAGACCCCAGCCCCCTTCCGGGTCAGGTGCCCCACAGCTTGTGCCGCCTCGTGGAATTGCCCTCCGTGCGCTTTGCTACTGCACAGAGGTGTTTCCTGTACGGGCTGCTGCTGCATACCTTCTACTACCACGTCCTCGCCTGTCGTCTAGACACACCTTGGCGGGCCTTGTTGCTGCCGGGCGGCGGAGGCCCCCATTGGAGGTCCCTCTACAGAGGGATCTCCCCCCACTATCTTGGGGACCTGGGGTGGAGGGTGCTGCACGCAGCAGTACCGTTCGATCGTAGGTTGTAGCGGTTCACGGGCTCCCAAGGGTGCCCTTTTTGCAACCTTGTGGAGTCCGTGGACCATGTCTATGCTATGTGTTGTAGATTGCACAACCTTTTTAGTTTTCTCAAAAATCTTTCGTTGATGTTTTGTTTGCACTTCAGCCCCACGCTCCTGATCTATGGGCACCAGGTGCGGTGGCGGGCAGCCGCCGGGCGGGCGGGCGGCGGGGGGGGAGAGAGAGAGAGAGAGAGAGTGAGGGGGGGGAGGGGGAGAGAGGGAGAAGGAGGAGGACCTCCCCATGAACCTGCTCTTGGGCCTAGCAAGGCATTCCATTTACTGGTCCAGACAGCGATGATCGAGGGGGTCATCCAACCCGACTGTCTGCCCCTCTATTGCGGCTATATTCGCGGCCTGGTGTCCCTGGAGAGGGAACATGTGGTGTCTGAGGGCACAGTTGATGCCTTCCGTGCCTGCTGGGCACCGCAGAGACTGGGTTGTATTATTGACCCCTTTAATCACATTTTAATTTGACGTTTTAAGTTTCCTTTCGGCTTTGTTTTTTGTTTCGGGCAGTTCCCCTCCTTTTAGGGAGCTGCCCTTTTTGAGTTGTCCCTAAGTTAAGTTGATTTTGTTTATTTGGTTAAACACAAAAAGATATACCTGATGAGTCCTAATTGATGGTCCAATCAGTGAGCCTCATACTCCCTATTTAAAGCAGGTGAGTCAGTCTCTCAGCCTGCTATAGCAGGAAACTTCCTAGAGTGAGAGCTCTATGTATTATAGTTTGCGAATGAAGAAGCTTTGGTGACGGGACTTTTGCCTCCGTGGAGTTATTTCAACCTCCTCGGAATTATTTCAACCTCCCCATGGGGGATCACTGTGCTTGGGCACTGGGTTTTGGTTCTGGTTTTGTCATCAAGTACCTGGGCCAGATTCAGCATGAAGTTCCCTCTGCAACAGTTTGGTCCTGACTTCAGCATAGAACTATGCATTGTATCAGTGCCACCTTTTCCACTTTCCACAACAACCATGTGCAGAGGATAACCAGTGATCTCTCTGCACCTGTTTGATTTATATCTTGTCCACTCAGGATAGGGAGATAATACTTCAGTTTCGTATCCCTTGGAAAGGACAACACCTAACAATGCTGCGATAGCTATTTAGTATGTGCTCAAAAGGCCCTCAAATCTGTTGCCTTTTAAGCGGAAATTGAAAGTGCTGTAAAACTGATACCACTATTGTATGTACTTGCTAAGAGTTACAAGTACCTCTACCCAACATTCATCTTCCGTTTATGATGTCACAGTAGCACATTCCAGCATGCGTGTGGTATCCTGGATACAGTAAAACAAAACTGAGGGAGTTTGGCAAGCAAACATCACACTGGCTCTGGCCATGTGAAATAATCTACATTTGCCATTAATCAACAACTACCTGCATTTGTATAAAGCCTTTAATAAGGAAAACTTACAGTCCTTATTCACAGGACTGTAGCCAGACAAAACTTTATTGAGCCAAAGAGAACAAGTGATGTGAAGCTTGGCCACAGAGGTAGGTTTTAAGGAGGGCCTTAAAGGATGAAGAAGAAGTAGAAGAAGAGAAAGTTGTCGACTTTTAGAAAACAGTCACTCTGATTTATGGAATTTAAGTTCTTGTTTTAGTAATTTCTTAACCACAGAAAAGCGAAAGGAAAAATAAGCTTTCTTGGTTGTTCGGTTGGCACCAAACTTCCTAATGTTGCTAATATGGAAAATATCTGCTAATAAAGTCAGGCAATTTAATTGTGGGTACAGTAGTTAAAAGGAACTTTAATGCCAACATTTGCACCTGTTGATATTGTAATTGGATTGGAGTCATAAAAATGTATTTAAAAGGGAATTTTTGAAGAGACTTTGAAGAAAAGTTAGAGACAACCAAGTATGCAAGAAGATATAAAAAAAACAAACAATGGCTGAGATACGAACCCAGCAACTATTGACACTGACTGCATCATCAATGACATTGCAATGATTGTGTAGAGCATGGCAGGAACGACATTGCACTATTTATGCTGTGCAACATAGGTTCTAGGGTTACTGGTCGAATTTGTATTTTGTGTGGAAACTGTCATAGCAGGAAACGCTCTTTAACAATGTTGTTATACATATTTGGAATGAGGCCGGTGGAAATAATTAAGCAATGGAAGGTGAGCAGAGTATAAAACGAGACTAGGATTGTATACGCATTCTGTGCAGGGAATATTCCTATAAGGAAAAGAGCAATTCTCGATGACCCATAATTCTTGGGTATAATACTGTGAAACTCTTTCTTGTGGTTTCAACACTTCCTCAAAAATAGCATTAATAATATTTTATTCAGCTGTATGGAAACAAGTTGAATTTTATTGCACTTTCTATAATTTTCAAGTCAATATTTTGCATTAACTTTTAATTTTATGAATAAAGTATTGTTACGGACGGGAAGAAGTTTAATTTAAACAGCCCTGATTTCCCCTAACACCTGTCATCTGTAAATGGAAAGATATTTTGGTATTTTTGATATCCCACTTTAAGTGGTGACATACTTCCCAACCCCTCGGTTTTGGCATGATCCAATTTTTTATTAATAACCACACAGCAAGCTCAAGATAGGTTAAACTTAGAAGGCTAGTTTATTTTAAACATATTCAAAATGCATGAAGAGGGTTTTTAAAAATTCATTCCTGGGATGTCGGTGTTGCTGGTTAGGCCAGCATTTATTGCTCATCCGTAACTGCCCTTGAGAAGGTGATAGTGAGTTGCCTTTTTGAACTACTGCAGTCTAGGTTGGTGTAGGTACACCCACACTGCTGTTGGGGAGGGAGTTCTAGGAGTTTGACCCAATGACAGTGAAGGTACAGTGAGATGTTTCCAAGATGGTGTATGACATGGAGGGAAACTCCCAGGATGTGGTGTTCATGTGTCTTGTCGCCTTATCCTTCTAGATGGTAGCAGTTGTGGGTTGGAATGTGCTCTGTAAGGAGTATTGGTGAGTTCCTGCAGTGCATTTTGCAGAAGATACTATTGCACCTCAGACCTGGGTCAACTGATGCTATGGACAAATACATTCAAAATTCTCAAATTATTGTACAACAAATCTCCTTTATTGTTCTCACCAAGTATCAAACTCAACAAAACAAACTTTAGTACACAAGCTATTGAAACTTTGTTACACACAAAATATTAAATTTTTGTCTTACTTTCTTGTATACGAAGTATCTAACTTCTGCAGTTTACATCCCACCCATGCGGACGTGAAGATTGCGCTGGATGAAATAAACACCACTACGAATAGCCTTGAGATGAAACATCCCGAGGCCTTGTTCATTGTGGCCGGGGACTTCAATCAGGCCAAGCTCAAAAGCGTACTACCAAGTTACCACCAACACGTCTCCTGCTCCACCAGAGGCCCAAACATCCTAGACCACTGCTACACAAATATCAAACATGCCTACCGCTCTATTGCCCGCCCACACTTTGGCAAATCAGACCACAAGGCTGTGCTCCTGCTCCCAGCTTACAAGCAAAAGCTGAAGCGGGAGAATCCATCAAAGAGAGTCGTGCAAATTTGGTCTGAGGAATCAGATGATCTCCTACGGGGCTGCTTGGAGTCAATGGACTGCTCAGTATTTAAAAACTCTGCGACCAGCCTGACCGAGTACGCCACTACAGTAACTGACTTCATTAGTAAGTGCGTAGAAGACTGCCAAAGAAGCAAATCCGTGTGTTCCCCAACCGGAAACATGGATGAACAGGGATATCCACTGCTTGCTGAAGTCCAGATCTGAGGCGTTCAAGTCAGGCGACACTGACCTATACAAGAAAGCCAGATACGATCTAAGGAGATCCATCAAAGATGCCAAAAGACAGTATCGGACCAAGCTAGAGTCCCAGGCTAGTCACTCCGACCCCAGACGACAATGGCAAAGTCTGCAAGACATAACCGGCTACGAAGGCATGTAAAGTCACCGGCTCCAAGGCACCCTTCCCTGATGAGCTCAATGCATTCTACGCCTGTTTTGAGCAAGAGGTCAGCGAGAGCATGCCTCCACCCTAGAAGCCCTGGATGAACCTGTATCTGGGTCGCCACTGCAGATGTCAGAGCAGCTTTTTTGAAGGTCAACCCACAGAAAGGAACTGGCCTGGCTGGAGCACCCGGACGTGCACTCAGATCCTGCTCGGATCAGCTGGCGGAGGTATTCACAGACATCTTCAACCTCTATCTGAGGTCCCTATCTGCTTCAAGAAGACGACCATCATCCGGTACCTAAGAAAAACCAAGCAGGGTGCCTTAATGACTATCGGCCTGTGGCTCTGACATCCATCATTATGAAGTGCTTTGAAGGGTTAGGCATGGCACGAATCAATTCCAGCCTCCAGGACTACCTGGATCCACTACAGTTTGCCTACCGCTGCAACAGGTCCATAGTAGATGCCATATCCCTGGCCCTGCACTCAACCCTGGAACACCTAGATAACAAGGACACCTATGTCAGACTCCTATTTATTGACTGCAGCTCAGCCTTCAACACCAATATTCCCACGAAACGCATCTCCAAACTCCTTGGCCTGGGTCCCGGCATCTCCCTCTGCAACTGGATCCTGAACTTCCTAACTCACAGACCACAATCAGTAAGGATAAGCAATAACACCTCCTCCACGATCATCCTCAACACTGGTGCCCCACAAGGCTGTGTTCACAGCCCGCTACTATACTCCTTATACACCTATGACTGTGTGGCCAAATTCCCCTCCAATTTGATTTTCAAGTTTGCTGACGACACCACCGTAGTTGGTTGGATCTCATGACGAGGTAGAGTACAGGAATGAGATAGAGAATCTGGTGAACTGTTGCGGCAACAATAATCTCTCCCTCAATGTCAACAAAACGAAGGAGATTGTCATTGACTTCAGGAAGCGTAAAGGAGAACATGCCCCCCCGTCTACATCAATGGAGACGAAGTAGAAAGGGTCGAGAGCTTCAAGTTTTTAGGTGTCCAGATCACCAACAACCTGTCCTGGTCCCCCCAAGCCGACACTGTAGTTAAGAAAGCGCACCAACGCCTCTACTTTCTCAGAAGACTAAGGAAATTTGGCATGTCAGCTACGACTCTCTCCAACTTTTACAGATGCACCACAGAAAGCATTCTTTCTGGTTGTATCACAGCTTGGTATGGCTCCTGCTCTGCCCAAGACCGCAAGGAACTACAAAAGGTTGTGAATGTAGCCCAATCCATCACTCAAACCGGCCTCCCACCCATTGACTCTGTCTACACTTCCTGCTGCCTCGGCAAAGCAGCCAGCATAATTAAGGGTCCCACGCACCCCAGACATTCTCTCTTCCACCACCTTCCTTTGGGAAAAAGATACAAAAGTCTGAGGTAACGTACCAACTGACTCAAGAATAGCTTCTTCCCTGCTGCTGTCAGACTTTTGAATGGATCTACCTTGCATTAAGTTGATTTTTCTCCAGCTATGAATGTTACACACTACATTCTGCACTTTCGTTTCCTTCTCTATGAACGGTATGCTTTGTCTGTATAGCACACAAGAAACAATACTTTTCACTGTATGTTAATACATGTGACAATAAATCAAATCAAATACTTTGCTATGCACAGTATCCAAAAAGTATCAAAAGCTTCACAAAAAATATCCAAACTTTATTATATAAATAAAATTCACAGCTTGACTTAGATATTACCTGTGTAAGGTGAAGTGATCAGTCTCCCTCCCGATGGGCTATGCTCCGGTGTCTCTGAGTCCTGGACTCAGGGTTTTGTCACAATGGTTAGTCCTGCAGGTTGTTGCTCCTGAAGTTGCTATGTTTCTCTTATACTGATCTTGTTGGCACTGATCATGCTTCCAGTCATGTACTCCAAGGACAGGCACTAATCAATCACTGTCTTTTGATCACGAATGTTCAGGGACTCATGCCTCTCTCAGGGTTGTATTTCTCTCAGGAGCATGACACAAGGGTCTGTGTTCAATCACTGTCTGTTCAAGGCATAGCAACAGCCACTATCCATTCAGCTCATGTGCTTGTTCTTCACTTCAAACCCCCAGAGCCTTGTTGCTCCCACAGTCCTTAGCCTGATACAGAGTTAGCTCAATCAGACTTTGCTGATGTCTTAATTTTGTTGGCGTGATCACAAATACCCACCAGGTTTGATCCATCAAGAGCTATCAAATTGGACCATAACTACGCCTGTCTCACCTGGATGTATATTCAAGTAAGAGTTTTAACAACACCAGGTTAAAGTCCAACAGGTTTATTTGGTAGCAAATACCATTAGCTTTTGGAGCGCTGCTCCTTCGTCAGATGGAGTGGAAATGTGCTCTCAAACAGGGCATAGAGACACAAAATCAAGTTACAGAATACTGATTAGAATGCGAATCCCTACAGCCAACCAGATCTTAAAGATACAGACAATGTGGGCGGAGGGAGCATTAAGCACAGGTTAAAGAGATGTGTATTGTCTCCAGACAGGACAGCCTGCAAGTCCAGGAGGCAAGCTGTGGGGGTTACTGATAGTGTGACATAAATCCAACATCCCGGTTTAGGCCGTCTTCATGTGTGCGGAACTTGGCTATCAGTTTCTGCTCAGCGACTCTACGCTGTCGTGTGTCGTGAAGACCACCTTGCCGATGCTGAGTGATCCATCTGGTTTCATTCCTTTTAGATGTTTTAGTGGTTGGATCCAACTGAATGGCTTGTTAGGCCATTTCAGAGAACGTTTTAAGATTCAATCACATTGCTGTGGACCTAGAGTAACATGTAGGCCAGATCTTATTGAACCTGATGTTTTTTTTTTTAACAACAATCAACAATGGTTTCATGGTCAATATTAGGCTTTTTTAGATAGATAGAACAGTACAGCACAGAACAGGCCCTTCGGCCCACGATGTTGTGCCGAGCTTTATCTGAAACCAAGATCAAGCTATCCCACTCCCTATCATCCTGGTGTGCTCCATGTGCCTATCCAATAACCGCTTAAATGTTCCTAAAGTGTCTAACTCCACTATCACTGCAGGCAGTCCATTCCACACCCCAACCACTCTCTGCGTAAAGAACCTACCTCTGATATCCTTCCTATATCTCCCACCATGAACCCTATAGTTATGCCCCCTTGTAATAGCTCCATCCACCCAAGGAAATAGTCTTTGAACGTTCACTCTATCTATCCCCTTCATCATTTTATAAACCTCTATTAAGTCTCCCCTCAGCCTCCTCCGCTCCAGAGAGAACAGCCCTAGCTCCCTCAACCTTTCCTCGTAAGACCTACCCTCCAATCCAGGCAGCATCCTGGTAAATCTCCTCTGCACTCTTTCCAGCGCTTCCACATCCTTCTTATAGTGAGGTGACCAGAACTGCACACAATATTCCAAATGTGGTCTCACCAAGGTCCTGTACAGTTGCAGCATAACCCCACGGCTCTTAAACTCCAACCCCCTGTTAATAAAAGCTAACACACCATAGGCCTTCTTCACAGCTCTATCCACTTGAGTGGCAACCTTTAGAGATCTGTGGATGTGGACCCCAAGATCTCTGTTCCTCCACAGTCTTCAGAACCCTACCTTTGACCCTGTAATCCACATTTAAATTAGTCCTACCAAAATGAATCACCTCACATTTATCAGGGTTAAACTCCATTTGCCATTTTTCAGCCCAGCTTTGCATCCTATCTATGTCTCTTTGCAGCCTACAACAGCCCTCCACCTCATCCACTACTCCACCAATCTTGGTGTCATCAGCAAATTTACTGATCCACCCTTCAGCCCCCTCCTTTAAGTCATTAATAAAAATCACAAAGAGCAGAATTTTATTTAATTCAAATTTAATCATCTGCCATGGTGGGGATTCCAGCCTGGATTACTGGTCCAGTGGCAATACCAGCACACCGCTGCCAACTTTAGCATTTCTAACATTCTAAATGCACTAAGGCCTAAATCTTGCACTGGTCGGGTGCACGTGATTGTTTGGCCTGGAGGTGAATGCAAAATGCACTTCTGGCTGCAATTGGCTCCTGGACGTGATTTCACGCTATCTGGCTCAATGCTTCTCTTTTGGAGGGGCGGGAGGGTGGAGGGGCAGGGGAAAGAAAAGTGAGGGTACGTGCGGATGGTTCTAACAAGTCCCTGTAGGCAGACAGCAGCTGCGGAGTTGCCTCAGGGAGCTGCAGACCTGAACAAATTAAATGAGATGAAAAAATGCAGCATACTGTGTCTATGTAGCACATTCAGGCACCTGATAGTAGAACTTAAAAAAAAATCTGCTCCCAGACATCTTTCTTCATTATATTTCAATCTGGACATTTCATTCCAGCCAGGATCAAAGTTGTCGCGAAAATGTGAAGGTCAATTGGACTGCCCACCAACCATTAAAGTTGTGAGAATGTGGAACTTTCTACCACAGAAGGACTTGTAGCAATAGTATAGATGCAGTTAAGGGGAAGCTGAATAAGCACATTCTTTAACAAGAACATGTTTAGACAGCACCTTCAATACTGTAAAACAACAAGATATTTTTCAGAGGTATAATTAGTGTAATTAGAAATGTGGATTTAGTGCCAAAGGGAAAAGAGGTGGGCTTTAATGAGGGTTAAAGGAGCTTAAACAGGAAACTTCAGAGCGTAGGTTTTAAGCAGTCAAGGAATAGCCCACCAATGGCAACGTGAAGAGATGGGGGTAATTCACAGTCAAGCAAGCACACAAGCTATCAGTCATTTATATAATGGAACTGAAGTGAACACAGCAATTGTAATACAGTAATATAGAAAGCTACTTTTTATACAGGGAAATTATATTTAGATTTTCCATCAATTGTCAAAGCGATTGGCGTGTAATAGGGTTTAGTAAAATGAGAGATTGCAATGCAGAGCCATGTTAGTGAGGATGAGTGAATTTAGAAAATAACTAAATCTGACTTGAAATATTAGAGGCTTTTGTTGGTGCAGTTAAAATAATTGCAAAGAAAAGAAACCTGAGACCACATGTATAAGTGTAATTCTGTAGTTTCGTTAATTGTTTAGTGAATTGTCTAGTTTCCATATTATCCCAAGTAGTGTTTTTTAATGGGAGAAGAAGCTAAAGGTTTTTTGATATTAAAATGTTTATTTTGCAAAGAAATTAGCCTGATTTTTTATTTTCTGTAATTACATAACATTGTTGCCTTGCATTGAGTCATGTTGACATGTCAAAGCATAGCTTACCTAGGTGAGGAACTTTTGACTTTCAACAATTTCATTAACTCAATAATCAACCATGCCATCAAAAATAATGCTGTTAAGAGCATTTCTTCAGTGATTTCAGTATAATAATCAGAAGCTGAACAAAGTCTTGGGGCAAAATTTGCATTTAATGAGCAGTGTTTAATTTTTTCTTTAACTCCAATCTTAATGGCTCTGTGATTTCATAAACCTGTCTCTCCTCGAAGGAGTTGAATTGCTTCTGATCCAGGCATGTGGTTTTTTTTTGTTGCTATGAATCAAATCATTGGAGTGTAGCAGAGTACCTGCTCTCTAGTTTTCCAACTTTCCATGTGGGAAATTGTCACCTTTAACTTGGTGCCTCCCTTTCCCAAATAGCCTGGTTTATTTATCATAGAATCCCTACAATGCCGAAAGAGACCATTCAGCCCATCGAGTCTGCACTGATCACAATCCCACCCAGGTCCTATCCCAGTAACCCCACGTATTTACTCTGCTAGTCTGCCTGACAGTTGAGAGGCAATTTAACATGACCAGTCCATCTAACCTGCAGATCTTTGGATTGTGGGAGGAAACTCTGAGCACCCGGAGGAAACCCACATAGACATGGGGAGAACGTGCAAACTCCGCACAGACATTGGCTCAAACCGGGAATTGAACCCAGGTCCCTAGCGCTGTGAGGCAGCAGTGCTAATCACTGTTCCACCATACTGCTCATAGATGGAAGAATGCTTGTTTTCGCTAATGATCTGATAAAATCACGTTCCTTATATTGCAAATTTCAATGATTTCTTAAATGGGGTGATAATTTGAAAACTATTAGGGATTCTTTTATTAATATAAAAGTAAAATACTGCAGATGCTGGAAATCTGAACTAAAACCAGAAAATGTCAGAAAAACTCACCAGGTCTGGCAGCATCTGTGGAAAGAGAAACACAGTTTATTTTTTTGAGGCCATTATTTTATTGTTTGATGTTTCAATGCTGTGCATAGTAAATCTAGAATAGCTTTTGTGCTCTAGTAACTAAATGGATCAATAATTTAAATCTTGCTTATGTTGAGGTGAGGGACAGTTTTGAATTTGGAACCAATTAAGTGCAAAATTCAGCTTGCACATGGAAAATATTTGGTTTGAGGTTTCCCAATGACATATTGCACAGGGATATACTGACAAAGAATCATTGGTATTACACTTTAGATAGGAAAACAAATAGCCATTTAAGCTAGTCCGGTCTTGACAAACTACTATCAACACAATCATCCCCCTTTTCAGCCTCCCTGCACTGTGCTGAAAAATATCTTGTGTCAATTTAGGAAAGAGGGAAATGCCAGTTGTAAGTCTATTGAGAAGTTCTGGTAAACTTGGAGTAATCCATATTAAGAATTCCAGCTACTCTGCTGCTGCCCTCTAAGAATAGAAATGTCCTTGACTATCAGGAACTCTTTTAGCTGTCTCTCTCTGAAAGTCTACAGTGAATCAATACTTCTCACTTATTGCATAATATATTCCAGAGGTCAACAAATCTGTGACAGAAAATACTTCCTGGCATATAATCTGACTTTGTTTCAATTTGTATTCACGTGCCCCAGTTCATCTATCAGCTCAGAGAAAGTTCACTTTATAAAAGCTTAAGTTTTATCACCTGAAAGTGTCTCCGCCTTTTGGCTAACATCAAGCATCGGATCAAGCCTAAGGTGGGGTACAATGCCCTATCTTATCAGCTTGGATCTTGTATGTCTCTCTTGTGGGGATCTTGAATTAGATTCAAATTGAATTTGGTTTTTGGAGCAGGCAAAGGAGATGGATTCAGGCTTGCCCGGTCCACTCTGCGCATTCGCTTTGTAACTTTAAGAATAGAGTAAAAATTAAAAATAAATTTCCTGAATCGGGGGGAAAAGTCTACTTTTTTGATCCTATCCTGATTGCTAAAATCTACAAGCGTATCATTCATATTGCTGCCTTGTGAATTGACTTCCATGGTCCTGATATTGCCAGCAATATGAAAAGACCAAAATTGCACAACATTTTAAATGTACCTTTACTTAGTGCACGTACAAGCTAAGTATTTTATTTCTTGTACTTTATTGAATTGTTCCAACAATATACTCTGTTTTGCTTTAATTTTGTTCTTGTGATACTAGTTTTGGGCCTTTTTATTGTTTTATATTATGGCCCCTAGATCTCTCTCCTGCTCTTGTATTGTCTAGTATGTATTAAACAGTGTGGTCAATACGGTGAGCTATTCACTTTTTTTGAAACAAAGTGCAAAGAATTAACTTATGTTATATTTTTAATTTTGTAACTCCCTCTCCCTTGCCAGTTTGCATCCTTTCATATCTGAAGCTTTCGTTTGCTGCTGGGCTATGATTGCTGGGTGCTAATTGTCCTTTAGTACTTTACCCAAGTGGCTAGTAGTTATTTGATAGCTGAAGCAACACATCTGAGAATGGAGATTATCAAAGGAAAGTAGCTGTTCTTACCCAGTTTGGCTTGTATGTAGCTACAGTTCATACAAACGTGACTGACCGTTAACTTACCTCTGAAGTGACAAAGTAAATCTCAAAACTGTATCAAAGCACTCCTCTCCATAGACTTCAGTGGTTGGTTGGTTCGATGATGTGATGTGGCTCACCATCAGCTTTGCAACTAAGGATGGGTAATCCCCTGAGAACTTGTGAATATATGGACAGTTCGTACTGTTTTTTGCCCCACCGGCCTTTGTTTTTAAAGGAGGGGTGAATGTGGTGAACCATAGATGGTTACCACTATGGGTACTGAACCATAGATGGTTATCACTATGGGTACTTGTACATATGTTACTCTTGTTACTGTTGGGGTTAGGGTTGGGGTGTTCCACCTGTTAGCATTGTTCTGTGGTACACTCCGGTTGGCTCCGCCTTCCTATAGGAGTATAAAGGTCACTGCACTTCCTAGTGACCCTTTAGTCTGGGATTGTATTGTTAAGCAGTATGCTCTATTCTTGTTGCGAATAAATGCCTTTATTCCCGGGTACGATCTAGCCTCCCGAGTGGATTAATCGCGCATCAGAATGTTTCACTGATACAGTGAGGTTAAAAAAAATGATGTTTTGACCTTAATTTGAATATAGTCCAGACAGATGGAATGCAAGTTTCTTCTATTTGTTACCAGTAAAGGTCTTGCATCAAATGAACAGTCTACCACTTCTTTCTTTGACACTCACTGGCACTATACTATATTGACATTTTCATTCTGACGAGTTACAGGACACATGGGTGCAGTAGGGGATTCCAGTGCCGGATCTGACCATGTGGCCATGATTCTGAGAATGGATTCCCAAAATGAACGATCCTCAATTTCTTATTTGTAGAAGCACAAATAGTGCCATAACCTTAAAAAACAATGTATACCCTATTTTCAATTTGAAGCTTTATTTTTAAAATATATTTAATAATTTTCAATCATTTATTTGTGTCCCAATAAGAAAGTAAATGAGTAAAAACTCCAAATCACAGCAGTACTTGTTTATGTAATTATCGAGTTTAGGTTTACCAATCTGGTAATCCAACTGTTTTCAGGATCAAAAATTGTCTAAAATAGGATTACAAACAATGTTTAGTGAGGGAAAAGTGCCTTTTATTATCATTGCACATTTTAGATGTTCAAATGATTAATCTTTTTCAAACTCCAGCACTGAAGTACACAGAAACTTCTGTGTATCTGGTGATCATTCTTTGTCTCACACCAAATTAGTGAATGATTATCAAGGATATATTAATTTCACCATTTCCTGAAAAAACCCCACATTTTTTCTACTTTGTTCTGAAAATCACATCTCAAATGGCAAATTTCTATAAATGCAGTGCCACATAATTAATGCAAGTGCTATGCCTGTGCATTTTTGATTCTCATTTTATCAGTAGCATAATGGTAATGGACTGCTATACATAGGGTGAGACTTCAAATCCAAACGTAAATTGTGCAATTGAAATCAATCAATGTGGCAATTTGTGGGCTGGCACGAGAAGAGAATAGCTGAAAACTTCCAGATTACATTGACATTTCAGTGAATAAACTACTGTCCTTGCTTGAAAGGAACTTGTCATCCATGTCAGGTCTGTTTTTTTTCTGCCTCCCACTTGTTGCCTTTCAAATATTGTGTAAGAATTCTGAGATCCTGACCAAGACAGTTGATCAATAAAGTGACAGTGTGCTGCAACCTACTCTGAGGTGGTCTAGCAAGCTGTTGAGCTGTAATTATAAAAAAGAAAAGTAATTGCTGCTTGTCAACTCGAGATGGACAGAATGTAATCTTGCCAGTCTCACCCACACCCAAAGAACATTCATTGTCCCAACAGCCTGACTCATTTGGGTAGGTTTGAGTCATATTTAACTTACCTGTTGGACCTTTAACCTTAGCTGTGTTTGATAATTCTGCATATGGAGAGGATAGGCTTTTTGTGTCTGTGTGCTAGAACATGGTTCTTAAATGTGGGCTGTGGCAAAATACATTTTACAAAGCTCTGGAAGGAGCTAAAGTTTATTTATTTGTGTTACAAGTAGGCTTACATTAACACTGGAATGAAGTTACTGTGAAAATATACTTCTACCACCTTCACCCACTCAATGCTTTGTTTCTGCAGTGTTGGAGTAAGTTACAGGTCTCTTTTCCTTTCAAATATTGTGTAAGAATTCTGGGATCCTGATCAACAAAGTGATAGTGTGTTGCAGCTTATCCTGAGAACGTGACTGCATGACTACATCAGTCTCAATGAGCAAATCAGAATGCCGAAACTGGCCTAATATCATACAGTTCCAACAAATCTTTTGTACATTTGTTACCTCTTCAAAGACCATAATCTTGGATGTATGCCATTTCATGTGTGTAGACTACAATTTACAGTTGAACTAAAATTTTATTATTTGCATAGTTTCTTTTTAATGTGCCTCTTGGTCATCATCTACGCTTTGCTACTTTTTCAAATTCTTGACTTTTTATTTTTATACTGCAACTTGATTTAATTTGCCTTTAAATGTTAATTAACATGTCAGCATTGGCTTAGTGACAGCACTATCGATTCAAATCTCACTCCAGAAACTTCAGCATACAATGCAGGCTGATAGTTCATTGCTGCACTGCTGGAGGTGCCGTCATTCAGATGAATATCATTTATTAAACTGAGACCTCATCTGCCCATGCTATAAAAGGTGGCATGGCACTATTCCAAAAAAGGCAGAGAGGTTCTGCTAGTGCTCTGATGAATATTTATTCCTCGTTCAATGTCACTTTTATATATTGAACATATGGCCATGTATCTTGTTTGTAGAATTTGATGGGTGTAAAATTGGGTGTTTCCTACTTATGACAGTCACCACACTTCAGAAGTATTTCATTAAGTGCTTTGTGATGTCTGATAGTTGTGAAAGGTACAACATAAAATGTAGGTTCCAATGTTACTTCTAGTTTTAAAAGACTTTTGTAGGGGAAGGAAGGTTAATTTTGTTCTATTATTTTTTTCTGAAATAGGCTTAATGTATCAATGTTTAGAAAATTAACTTAATCATGTTTGCAAACTCCTGGAAATAATTCTATACCAAGATAAACATTGTGATGTATGTTTTTTGGTTGCATCTATTTGTTGGGTAAATCCAGTAAGTTCTTGCTTTCTAGCTTAAAATTGTCCTTATGCCACTTTGCATTAATAAGTGTGTTTTGAAACATTGTCATTACGGGGAACTGATGACCCTTTTGTTATTGTGTGTAATATCTCTGAATGTTGTTATTGTATTGTAAGTAGTCATTTTTATTGGTGGTTTATGGTTGACTTGTTCATTGGTAGGGAAGTTGGATCTTTGATTGTGATAGCATTTGACAGTGCTATTTCAAACAGGAATTTCACTTTTCAAGTTGCCTGAATGTGTTGTGAAATTACTAGTATGTTGCCTCAAAGTCTTTTTTAATTTAAAACCTATGATGCATTATGTAAAATGTGTTCCTGTTCTGCTTAATTGTGTCTTCCCATTTTTATTGAAGATGTTGAATAGCCACTGGAGAGTGGTCCCATGGGCATCAATACTTGCTTGTTAACCTTGATGATGGGTGTTAACAGACCATTTAATGATGAAGGCTATTCTCTCCATTGAGACAGATTCTTCCTCACACAATGTCCATGTGGCAGCTCCAGCAAATGTCGCTGCACAATGATTAGGTACTTGTTGATATTTTTTCCCCTCATCTCCCTACTCTATGGATATTGTACTTAATTGCCGTACACCTATGACTGCGGCAGGGAAAAATCAGCCATCTTAACTTTGACCAAGATTCAGAACTGAGATATCATGCCAGCCTCTTTCGTTACTACTCTCTCAATTATTCAGTGGATAAGTTGCTGAGCCATTAGGGGAGTATTTTATTGGCTTAATAGCTGCACTACCCAATATGCTGGAATGCAACGGATACAAAGTAAGCAAGTTACACAATTGAGGTTCTATGCTTAATTAATATCATTGATATATATTTAGCATGATTACATGAGAGTTCTCAACGTGCTAAACACAATGAATTGCTCTTGAAGTACAGTATTATTCGGACAAATTTAGTGAGATAAACTCACTCCTGGTAGCTTGAAACTATGTCTGTCCCTTCACTGCAATAATTGATCTTTTTGTCTCACAAGTAGGCAGTCTCACTTTCTTCAATAACCTAGCAATGTAAGGTACTCGAATGAATGCAATGGTACTTTTTTACTCTTTGGGATGAGGAGAGGTGTTGGTTTTTATGCTGTAAAAATGAAGTATGTAAGGCAGAACTTGCAGTTCAATGTACTAATATAAAATTTATTGTTAGTTTCAGTATTGGATCTGGAAGGAACCATGACAGCAGGTGGAGGAACTGATGATGATATTCCATTGGGAGAGAGGAAGACAGTTACTGATTTTTGCTACTTACTAGATAAATCCAAACAGCTCTTCAATGGTTTACGGTCAGTGTTTTAAATCCACTGGATTCTCCTTATTTTGTTTTTAGAGGTAATTGTGTAATGACTTTCCCCTTGCCTGTACAGCTTATTTTTTCTATAAGAAGCGACCATTTTAATTCCTATTTCCCTCAACATATTTCCAGGGGAAATTGTTTTTCATTAGTGGAACATGAACACAGTGCACACAATGTGTATGTATGTTAGTTTCTTTTAGCTATTATGCTTCCAAAAGCTCAAATGTTCTTCTTTATTAAATATTTCCTATCAGAGATCTGTGACTGAAATGCTTTTTGTGAAAACTGTTGTCTTGAAGACTGAAGAATCTGGGTGAATTCAGTGGCCTGTTTTTAATATCTTTTAAAAGAAAAATATATTAAATGATCTTATTCAAGAAACAGTATGTTGTGATTTAGTGGAACGTATATGCTGATCAGTTACTGGAAATTGTGATACTATTCGGAAAGGTGCAGCATGAGGCCCAGTTACGTGGGATTGGCCTGTGAGGTGTCAAATGAATTGTTGAAGTGCAAAAGCCTAAAACTGCAGCTGCTTCTTGGAGGCTGTAAATCAGGAGTACAACTCCTGATGATAGTAATGACAGTAATTGGTACTGCATTAATTGTGTTCACTGATACCTTAATGTGGAAAATGCTTGAGATATATATATTATAGAGAGACTGAAGAAATTAAATGTTATTATAGATAGCAAAAAAGGGTGAAAATTGTGAATTAACTCCTTGCAACAATGATTTTTAAACAGATTTTGAGGAAAACGTTTATTGTACAATCACAGACAAACCTGTAGTGCTCAAAACCTTAATAAAGAATTGAGACCGATGGTGTAAATTGCTATAAGGCAATCAGAAAATCAAATGTTCATGTCCTAGAGCTGCCTGACTCCCACCCGCAAGCTCCCCATCTAGCAGCTTCAATATTTCTATGCACTGAAAGGTCCCATGGCATGTGCAAACAGACTAAAGTTAACTCAACATGCATGCAAAATTATTCTACTGATATTGAATATATGAAATGCAGTTGACATGGGTTACAAATGACACAAGTGCCATGTGGCTGAAGTCTCTTGTTTGGATGGAATGCTGGTTGTTTTTTATCTTTTGGCATCCAGAATTGAGAGAGAATAGTGCTCTAATAACCTCTGTGTGACTGTCTCCAATTATATTGACCATCATCTAGGGATATTCTTCATAAGGTATATTAAAAGCTGATATGGAAGACACAAATGTAGTTTTAAATACTTGCAGGTGTGTGGACCTAACTCCAGGTGCTTAATGACAGCATAATGAGTCATTTTGTTCAATCGAAGCTTGCAAGGTTTACAAGAGATGAGTTTCCAGTGCCATTGGAACAGCAGTGATTCCTCCATTTATATTTTGACTTAGTTTTTTAAAAAGTGTATTTATTAGTCTCAAGTAGGCTTACATTAACATTGCAGTGAAGTTACTGTAAAATCCCCATGTCATTACACTCCGGCGCCTGTTCGGGTACACTGAGGGAGAATTTAGCATTGCTAATGCACCTAACCAACACGTTTTTCGGACTATGAGAGGAAACCGGAGCACCTGCGCAGACACAGTAAGAAGGTGCAGACTCCACACTGACAGTGACCCAAGCCGTGAATCGAACCCGGGTCCCTGGTGCTGTCAGGCAGCAGTGCTAACCACTATCCCACCATGCCGCCCCACTGTCAACAAATAGGAGAATGAACTTGCTGTTAGTCAATGCTATTTGGTCAGTGTGACGTTATGGAACATGCCAACCAGGGATGGGAAGGAAAGAGTGGTCCATGTTTTGCTGCAAGCATGTATCTGAGCTTGTCCTCTTACTCTTTGTCTAGTTTTCCTTACCATCTTCACGCTGTCTTCAACTCATTTGATCCATGTGACCCTTTCCTGTTCCCTTGACACCATTTTTGCTAAACTACTGACTATCTAGCTGTTTCCCGCGACAAAGATGTGTGCTCCTCTCTTCCCAAATTTCTTGTTTAACACTGAATTAGATTTTGCGCATCGCATTAATACTAAAATAATCCTAATCAAAATCATGTTCAATATTCTTTGTGATACATTATGTGTTTGTATCCCTTTACAGTTTTTGGCATGCACCAGTTCCTGTGACCAGAACATCTCTAGCAATGACTTCTGTTCCCATCTTTGCATTGACACTTTATTATTTCTTCCAGGGTTCACCCTTGAACCCATTCCTTTTCCTCATTTTAACATGCTGCCTCTTGCCAACATCATCTGGAGGTATTGGATCAGCTTCCTCGTAAAGTCTTTCACCACTTCTCTTGACCCTTCACCTTGTCCCAAATCCAGTCTTCAATGAGCTATTTCTTCCAGTTACAGTGGGAATAGCAATAACAAAGTATTCATCCTCAGGCCATTGTCCATTCTCTCTGTTCGCTCTATCTCCCTCCTGGCCATAGACTTCGGAACCAGGTTGCTTGCAACCTCGGCACTCTGTTTGACCCTGGTAGGTTTCCAACTCTATATCCTCTTCATTCCAAAAACACTCTACTCCCATTTCTGTAATGCCTGCCTCCACCACTACCTCATCCAGATTTGTCCCTTCCCAGATTTAATTACTCAAGTCCACTGACCTTCATGTATTTTAGCCCATCCTAAACTCTGTTGCCCACTGTCTCATGTCCTGCTTTCCTATCGCTTGACACACATTGGCCTTGCCCACCCAATACCACAAATTTAAAATTCTTATCCTCAAACCTTTCAGTGTTTTCCTATCTCTGTTGCACTCTCCAGCCTCAACCTTGGTTTTTCGAAGTCTTTAGTATATCCTGTTCTGGCAGCTTATGCAATTTGCAGCTTTGGTTTCATGCTTTGAATTCCTGCCCTGCTTCTTCTCCTCCTCCTCTTCATAGACCTTATTTAAAATCCACCTCTGTAATTACATTTTTGGTTATTCCTATTTTTTCCTTCTGTGACTTATGGTTCTAGAAAGGGCCTTTGGATATTTTTTCTACATTAAATCGATCATATGAATACTATTTGTGATTAGATCCAGTTTTGTTCATGTTGTTGTGAGTGAAGGTTATGAAATATAACTAAGTGATTCATTAATTGTCGAGGTCATGCCACTGAACAGAAACCCTGGTAACTCATCTTGAGAGCCAAATGTCAGGTCAGCCGGGTTAAAGATAACTGCAGCATATTAAGAACAAAAGAGATGAAGAAAAATTCCCTTTGGCCTCTGATGTAAAGTATGGATGACTGCTGTGCCCTTTAACCTCAAACTGTCTACCTTTATCGTGTTACAGCTCAGTGTGTCTTTGACAAATAAAGCGTGAACTCTAATCCATGGTGACTGTTGAACAATATAAGTCTTACAAAAATGTTTGAGGCTGAACAGATCTTTAAGAATCACAACTGAAATAAGTTGCTGATGAATATGTTATATTTATTGTAATGTGGAGATGCCGGCATTGGACTGGGGTAAATACAGTAAGAGTTTTAACAACACCAGGTTAAAGTCCAACAGGTTTATTTGGTAGCAAATGCCATTAGCTTTCGGAGTGCTGCTCCTTCGTCAGATGGAGTGGATATCTGCTCTCAAACAGGGCATACAGAGACACAAAATCAAGTTACACAATACTGATTAGAATGCGTATCTCTACAACCAACCAGATCTTAAAGATACAGACAATGTGAGTGGAGGGAGCATTAAGCACAGGTTAAAGAGATGTGTATTGTCTCCAGACAGGACAGCCAGTGAGATTCTGCAAGTCCAGGAGGCAAGCTGTGGGGGTTACTGATAGTGTGACATAAACCCAAGATCCCGGTTTCGGCCGTCCTCATGTGTGCAGAACTTGGCTATCAATTTCTGCTCAGCGACTCTGCGCTGTCGTGTGTCGTGAAGGCCGCCTTGGAGAACGCTTACCTGAAGATCAGAGGCTGAATGCCCGTGACCGCTGAAGTGCTCCCCCACAGGAAGAGAACAGTCTTGCCTGGTGATTGTCGAGCGGTGTTCATTCATCCGTTGTCATAGCGTCTGCATGCTTTCCCCAATGAAACCATGCAGACACTACAACAAGACTGTTCTCTTCCTGTGGGGGAGCACTTCAGCGGTCACGGGCATTCAGCCTCTGATCTTCGGGTAAGCGTTCTCCAAGGCGGCCTTCACGACACACGACAGTGCAGAGTCGCTGAGCAGAAACTGATAGCCAAGTTCCGCACACATGAGGACGGCCTAAACCGGGATCTTGGGTTTATGTCACACTATCAGTAACCCCCACAGCTTGCCTCCTGGACTTGCAGAATCTCACTGACTGTCATGTCTGGAGACAATACACATCTCTTTAACCTGTGCTTAATGCTCCCTCCACTCACATTGTCTGTATCTTTAAGACCTGGTTGGCTGTAGAGATTCGCATTCTAATCAGTATTCTGTAACTTGATTTTGTGTCTCTGTATGCCCTGTTTGAGAGCAGATATCCACTCCATCTGACGAAGGAGCAGCGCTCCGAAAGCTAATGGCATTTGCTACCAAATAAACCTGTTGGACTTTAACCTGGTGTTGTTAAAACTCTTACTATATTTATTGTAGTCAGCTGTACCTTGCATATTTCAGTTGTGTGAAGTTTGGATAACTATCCTACAAGTATATCCAATGCCCTGGAAAATGTGAACCATTGGCACGAATCCTCTGAGGAAATAGCAGTGACCGTTTGATTGCTGCTCTACGCGTACTGTCCTGCTCCATGACAGCTCCACGTTTCTGGCTAGGTCTTCTGAACCTAGCTTCGTCAGAAAGCTTACCACCCTTTCAATGTAGCTACTCCCTACTGGTGCTGGATTGGTCTGGGAAGATGAACCATGCCTCCTTTTAGCGCCACTTGCTACTATTGTCTGATATGTGTTCACTAACACATTGAAAAACTGTGTGACATTTAAACAGATTTTCAATGTGTTAGTTAATGGGTGTGTGAATGAATGGGTGAATGTGTAAATGAGTAGGATGGCAAGTGGGTGAGTGGGTAGGGGGTAGTCAGGTCAGATAGTTACCCAGGAATTAGACTAGGATTTTTCTTTCTGACATTCCCTGGGTAACTGTCCAGTTAAGTAATTGAACTGTTTGAAATTTCTGATCCTATTTCAGAGTTGGAGACTTTTTCAGAGGGTGCTGGGGAGCAGGGGAATCGGGTGATCCAGAAACTGGAAGATCTGGGCCATCAATTTTTAAATTCCTCTATTGAAAAGTTCTCATTAGATGAAAATTTCCAAATTACATTGTCACCTTTTGCTTTATAAATGTTTTGCTTCAGCATAGAAATTAAATATTGCATTAGGGTAGGATTATAAAATATCCAGCCAGCATCACTCTTGCCATAAATAATCTTGCAACAAGAAATCCTCCTTGTGCTTCAGCTTCAGACTTAACATTTTGTTCAGACTATTTAGTGAGGCTGAGGCAGCCAAAGCTTACAAAACTTTTCTACCATTAGAGATATGGCACTTGAGGCCTTTTTTCTTCTTAAAGTCCCTTCCTTAAAATCTACCCTTTTGACCAAGTTTCTGGTCATTTCACAATATCTCCCTTGCTGGTTTGGTGTCGCATTTTATTTCATAATGCTCCTGTGAAGCACCTTAGGACATTTTGTTACATTAAACATAGCAGCTTATATTTATATAGCTCCTTTAATTTAAACTATATAGTTCACAGATCATAGCCCTGCAGAAATTTAAGCTACCTTTTGTATGTGACGCCTTTTGTTTTTGGAACGTTTTCATGATAAATCAATACAATGAACATCCTGCAAACTATCTGTGTGGAATTTTACACATTGTCCTTGAGTCTGAGTGTATTTCCTCTGGGTGCTCCGGTTTCCTCCCACACTCCAAGGCTTATCTTGATAGGCACATGAACAAATGGTGAATAGAGGGATATAAGTGGTTGGTCTAGATAGGACAACATGATCGGTGCAGCCTTTGAGGGCCGAAGGGCTTGTTCCTGTGCTGTACTGTTCTTTGTTCTATGTGCAAGTTAAGTTGATTGACCATTAGTATCAGGAGGATTAGCAGGGTAAATATGTGGGGTTACGGGGATAGGGCCTGGATGGGATTGTTCTCGGTGCAGGCTTGATGGGCTGAATGGTCTCCTTCTGCACTGTAGGGATTCTATGTTGCAGCAAATTGATTTGAGGATTACATTTCTCCTTTTCCCATTGTATAGACAGGCATCATTGATAGATAAATGCTGACAAATAGTCAATTCATCAAAAGGTTAAAAATGCCATCCTTAGTAAAAGTCTAGAATTTCAGACTTTTTTTGTTGTTGTTATATTAGGGTATGAAGTCTGAATTCTGAATGAACCATTGGGTCACGCCTGCACTTCCTTCATTCTCAACATTGTTCTTGAATTTGAATGTCATAATGGTTCTTTTGTAAAAATAAACCATGTTTTAGGGACATTATTTGGATAGAAATTGGAATGTTTGCTCTGATGGTACACCATGTGATGGTGGTGTTGTCTGGAAATTAGACATTTTGACCAGTTTGTACTAAAACTTATTTACCCAGTTGCTCTTACTCATGAGGTGAACAAAGGACAAGAGTTGATTTGCAATTGTCCTCTCAGGGACAAAAGTGGGGACTTATGCTTGGAGCCCAAAGAAGTAGGGGAGATCCTAAATGAATACTTTGCGTCGGTATTCACAAAGGAGAGGGATGTGTTGACTGGGAGTGTCTCTGAGGGGAGTGTTGAACCGTTGGAGAAAATCTCCATTACAAAGGAGGAAGTGTTAGGTTTGTTAGAGAATATAAAGACTGACAAATCCCCAGGGCCTGATGGAATCTATCCAAGGCTGCTCAGGGAGACGAGAGGTGAAATCGTTGGGCCTCTGGCGCAAATCTTTGTCTCGTCACTGGACGCAGGCGAGGTCCCAGAGGATTGGAGGACAGCCAATGTGGTCCCGTTATTTAAGAAGGGTAGGAAGGATAACCCGGGTAATTATAGGCCGGTGAGCTTGACGTCCGTGGTGGGGAAGTTGTTGGAGAAGATTCTTAAAGATAGGATGTATGCGCATTTAGAAAGGAATAAACTCATTAACGATAGTCAGCATGGTTTTGTGAGAGGGAGGTCATGCCTCACTAACCTGGTGGTGTTTTTTGAAGAAGTGACCAAAATGGTTGACGAAGGAAGGGCCGTGGATGTTGTCCATATGGACTTTAGTAAAGCGTTTGACAAAGTCCCTCATGGTAGGCTAGTGAGAAAGGTTGGATCTCATGGGATAAAGGGGGAGGTGGCTAGATGGGTGGAGAACTGGCTTGGTCATAGAAGACAGAGGGTGGTAGTGGAAGGGTCTTTTTCCGGCTGGAGGCCTGTGACTAGTGGTATACCGCAGGGCTCTGTATTGGGACCTCTGCTGTTTGTGATTTATATAAATGATCTGGAAGAAGGAGTAACTGGGGTGATCAGTAAGTTTGCGGACGACACAAAACTGGCAGGACTTGCGGATAGTGAGGAACATTGTCAGAGGCTACAGAAGGATATAGATAGGCTGGAAATTTGGGCAAGGAAATGGCAGATGGAGTTCAATCCTGATAAATGCGAAGTGATGCATTTTGGTGGGAATAATGTAGGGAGGAGCTACACGATAAATGGAAGAACCATAAAGGGTGTAGAGACGCAGAGGGACCTGGGTGTGCAAGTCCACAGATCTTTGAAGGTGACGTCACAGGTGGAGAAGGTGGTGAAGAAGGCATATGGCATGCTTGCCTTTATAGGACGGGGCATAGAGTATAAAAGTTGGGGTCTGATGTTGCAGATGTATAGAACGTTGGTTCGGCCGCATTTGGAGTACTGCGTCCAGTTCTGGTCGCCACACTACCAGAAGGACGTGGAGGCTTTGGAGAGAGTACAGAGGAGGTTTACCAGGATGTTGCCTGGTATGGAGGGGCTTGGTTATGAGGAGAGATTGGGGAAACTGGGGTTGTTCTCCTTGGAAAGACGGAGGATGAGGGGAGACTTAATAGAGGTGTATAAAATTATGAAAGGCATAGATAGGGTGAACGGTGGGAAGCTTTTCCCCGGGTCGGTGGTGACGTTCACGAGGGGTCATAGGTTCAAGGTGAAGGGGGGGAGGTTTAACACAGACATCAGAAGGACATATTTTACACAGAGGGTCGTGGGGGCCTGGAATGTGTTGCCGGGCAAGGTGGTGGAGGCGGACACACTGGGAACGTTTAAGACTTATCTAGACAGCTATATGAACGGAGTGGGAATGGAGGGATACAAAAGAGTGGTCTAGTTTGGACCAGGGAGCGGCGCGGGCTAATTGTTCTTTGTTTCTCGTTTCAAGGCTTCATTCTATGATCATCTTGCTGATGCCAGTACAGAGCGAGACTGCGGATAGTTGGGAACCTGTCTCGGGGGCAGGGAATTCAGATGGTGTTCGTAAAGCAGAAGTGGAAATGAATAGGGTTGGGAAGCATTTTCTGATCAGGCCAGTGTGATCTCCTGGACTCGTTTCGATCGCCTCAGGGGGTCGGAGAGGAATTTCCCAGATTTTTTTTCCCCATATTGGCCCTGGGGTTTTCACTCTGGGTTTTCGCCTCTCCCTGGAGATCACATGGTCTGGAATGGGGGGGTGGGGGTGAGTTAATAGGTTGTGATGAACAAAGCATCGTAGCTGTGAGGGACAGCTCGGTGGATAGGATATTAGGATGTAGATAGGCTGGAAAATTGGGCGGGGATCCTGGATTCAGGATTCAATCCTGGACCGGGGAGCGGCGCGGGCTTGGAGGGCCAAAGGGCCTGTTCCTGTGTTGTATTGTTCTTTGTTCTTAAATAAACTTTGTCTTTAGTACAATACTTTTGATACCAAAGTTCAACAAAACACTTCATGAAATGAAACTTCTTTACTTAAAAACCATTCTAGCACATTTATCTGAGACCCAAATACTACATGTGAGGTTGAACTGGCCAGACTTGTTACACCTAGTACAAATCTTGAGTCTTCACTGAGTTCCGAACTCAGGATCTTCCACATGGCGAAAGTTGGTCTCGGATCTTTGCTGCGTCTCTGCTGCCGACAGAGTCTTTGCTGGGGGTGGCCTCCAGGTATCTCTTTTCCTCCTCTTCTCACCCTTCCTTTAAGTTCTCTGGCTTCCAGACAATGAGGTGACCGGGCAGGGGTTGTGGCACCCAATGGGATTGCTGATTCCATATATAGAAGATGTCGGGGCCCCCTAAGTGTCCATCTCAGGTGCACAGGGTGCATGTGGAGCCCTTTCCATATGAGGTAACGGTGGGAATCGGAGGTGCCAGTCTGGCTGAAACTGGGGAATACACACTCTCCTAGTTTGGTCAGAGCTGAGCACCTCCGATCCCAGCTTCCAGGACAGGTCCAGACTTGCCCTGGGTCACCTTTGACCTGATTAAACTTGGCCTCTTTGAATTCTCATGAGGCCTGGCTGTGGACACTGTTGATTGCTGTTTAATTTATGTTGTCCAATTCTACGTCAGGCCTAGTTGCTGAGGCCATTGGCCATTTGGCCACAGTGTCAGGCACCATTCTGTGCAAAGTTGGCACAAGATGGTTGGCTGGGGACAGTATGGGCTTTGCACCTATGCTGTGGATCTCCAGTATCATTTCAGACTGTAAATATTGTAAAATATGAATTTGTTTTATAGAATTCATCCGAAGAATGTGCGAATTACTGTTGCTTCTATTTTCTATTGGGGAGAAGACGGGATCAGGATATTGAATTTGATGATCAGCCATGATCAAAATGAATTGGGCTCAAAATGGACCAGGCTCAAAGGGCTGAATGGCCTATTTCTGTTTTCATTTTCTATGTTTATATTCAATTTTGATACACCTGAATAATGATATTAAAACTCAGTTGTAGGTATTGGATGTATTAAATGCAAAATAATCTCATTTTTGCTTGCATTTTAACTTGAGAACAAGAGATGTTGTTGAAGTAAATTCTGAAAATGAGTGAGGTTTGAAACTATCAAAAGCAATTCAAGTTTATACTAAATGGATGTAGTTGCCACAATTGCCATTAAAAAATTTCCAACTGAACATTACAGAATAATCAGAAACTGCCATATCAGTAATGGCAACAAAAACTGGAAAACGGTGATACAATGTTGAGTTTTTGGTCATAACACAAATTTAGCTTATTTTTGAAAAGACAGTGAGCTGGATTGAGTAGATCAAGCTTGGTTTCTCGAGCATAATGGCACGGGACAAAATACAAATGCACAAAATAGGTTGGAAGAGGACTGGGTAATACAGCGAATTCATCATAAAGACATCCTTGCCTGATGTGAAATGCAAGGTCATTTAAGCTGATGGGCTATCATCAGACAGGATTTAATTTCATTCCACGGCCCATTAATTTCCCATCTTTGCAGACAGTGATAATACTTACATGATCTATATAGTGACAGACCAAAAAAAGCAAGCCAATAACTTTAAAAAAATTAAGAAGCTAGGTCAACTGCATCATTTTCAACATCAGTCAATTAAGGTGCCTTTTTTGGTAATGGTAATACAATGAGAGAAGGAAGATCAATGATTCCTTTTCTCCATTCATAACCTGACATTGATCATTTTGTTTACAAAGCTATTTTGATGTAAACCTCTGCAGTCACTTTCTATTTTGATCATATTTGTTTAAAAAAATTAACAAGGAATGTTACATGATATTAACCTCAGTTTAATTCCGTGGCAATGAAAATAGACTCTTTAGACTTAAATATCTGAACATTGCACTTTGAATGTTGAAGACGAACTCTTAAGACAAATATTGAAGTAGTACATTATGCTGTAATGCATCCATGGCTGTGTAAAATGGTAATATTTCTTTGTCTTGATCTTCTTGCATGTCTCCCTCCATAGGCAGGGTGGGCAAATTAAAGTATCACTGAAGCAAGCTCTCATGTCGCCCTTATTAGCTGTTTTTAGAAGATAGTAAGCAGAGGCTTTGTGATTAGGTTAATCTTTTTCATGTCAGGGTGGTGCATATAGATGAAATGAAAATTCGTGTATAAATGTCCCCTCTAATAAGCAGGTAATTTTGTATTACCTTGCCTTGTCAGTGATTGGTTATATACTTTATGTACGCTATAAAGAATAGAATCCCTACAGTTCAGAAGTAGGCCATTCGACCCATTGCGTTTGCACCAAACTCTTACCCAGGCTTACCCTGTAACTCCACGTATTTACCCCACTGACCTATATGTCTTGGGACACTACCATGTAGACACTGGGAGAACTCCATACAGACAGTCACCCAAAGTGCGAACCACTGTGCCACTATGCCGCCCAAATGCTTTATTTAATAAAAGCAAAATACTGTGTATATTGGAGATAGAAACATAGAAGATAGGAGAAGGCCATTTAGTCCTTCGAGCCTGCTCCACCATTCATTACAATCATGACTGATCATCCAACTCAATAGCCTAATCCTGCTTTTTCCCCATAACCTTTGATCCCATTCACCTCAAGTGCTATATTAGCCACCTCTTGAATACATTCAATGTTTTGGCATCAACTACTTTCTGTGGTAATGAATTCCACAGGCTCACTACTCTTTGGGTGAAGAAATGTCTCCTCACCTCCGTCCTAAATGGTTTACCCTGAACCCTCAGAATGCAACCCCTGGTTCTGGACTCCTCCACCATAGGGAAAAACTCCCTGCATCTTTCCTGCCTAGTCCTGTTAGAATTTTATAAGTCTCTGAGATTCTCCCTCATTGTCTGAACTCCAGCGAAAACAATCCTAACCTAGTCAATCTCTCCTCAAACATCAGTCCCGCCATCCCCGGAATCAGCCTGGTAAACCTTCACTGCACTCCCTCGAGAGCAAGAACATCCTTCCTCAGGAAAGGAGACCAAAACTATACACAATAATCTAGGTGTGGCCTCATCAAGGTCTTGTATAGTTGCAACAACACATCCCTGCTCCTGTGCTCGAAACCTCTTGCAATGAAGACCAACATGCCATTTGCTTTCTTTACCGCTTGCTGCACTTGCATGCTTACCTTCAGTGACTGGTGCACAAGGACACCCAGGTCCTGCTGCACACTCCCCTCTCCCAATTTACAGCCATTCAGGTAGTAATCTGCCACCTTGTTTTTGCTTCCAAAGTGAATAACCACACATTTATCCAAATTATACTGCATCTGCTATTGATTTGTCCACTCACCCAACCTGTCCAGATCATTCTGAAGGATCTCTGCATCCTTGTCACAGTTCACCCTCCCACCCAACTTGGTATCATCTGCTAACTTTAAGATGTTACATTTCGTTCCCTCATCCAAATCATTAATATATATTGTGAATAGCTGGGGTCCCAGCACTGATCCCTTTGGCACCTCACTAGTTACTGCCGGCTAATTTGAAAAGCACCCATTAATTCCTACTCTGTTTCCTCTCTGCCAACCAGTTTTCTATCCATCTCAATGCGCTTCCCCCAGTCCGATGTGCTTTAATCTCTGAAGATCTGAAATACAAACAGAAAATGCTGGAAAAACTCAGCAGGTCTGGCAGCAGCTGTGAAGAGAGAAACTGAGTTAACTGATCATATTGTTTACAAAGCTATTTTGATGTAAACCTCTGCAGTCACTTTCTATTTTGATCATATTTGTTTAAAAAAATTAACAAGGAATGTTACATGATATTAACCCATGTTTATTTCCATAGCAATGAAAATAGATTCTTTAGACTTAAATGTCTGAAAATTGCAATTTGAATGTTGAAGACTAGCTCTTGAGACAAATATTGAAGTAGTACATTATGCTGTAATGCACCTATGGCTGTGTAAATGATCAGTTAAATTTCTTAACTGATATGATTGATTGAAGAGTCTGTGGGAAAACTGGCTTGTAGTCCTGACATGACCGAGCCTGCAGCCAGCATAGTAAAACACTAGAGTAAGATCTTACATGTATATTTCAGAACAATGCCATTGTAACATATTTGTGCATTTCTTTAATGGGCAGAAATCAAATTTGTGGGAAAGATTCTCCAGTGCTCTGGTGACACTGCAAACAGCAGCAAAATTGCCTCCAATTTGATGTCTCTAATAAAATCCAAAACAATGCCCTTGAAACATGTGATTTCTTCAGAAGTAACCAGAAAAGTTTTCAATATTTCTGATGATGTTATGAGCACATAGTAACAAGAGACGATCTTTCCTCTGCATTCTCCATTTAGTCATTTGTTTACATTATTACTTCCATTTGTGAACAGCATGAAAGGATTTGTGATTAATGGGATGTCATCAAGTTCTTTAGAACTTAACATGAGGCGATCCAGTTATATGTTTAAGAAATTTATATCCTTGTTAGAGAGCAGATTAAAACAAAGCAACTGTAGGAACCAGAATAAAATATCCAAGTAATAGATGGTATTCATCCTTCCTGCTCCACTTACCTCAACCCCGCCAGGAGACATCACAATCAAGTTTGATGCTGTCCTTTTCCAAAATCTACTGCAAGTGTACTTTTTCCACCAGGGGGCATCACTTTTCATTCTTCATACACTTCCATTCTGCTTGATACTAAATAATATAGAGGGTAAGATAAAGCTCACACACTCAGCCCCTTGCTCACTTGCTCTGTTGTTTATACTTGCTCGCTTGGCTCTCTTGTTTTGCTCTCTCTGCTTCACGCTCACTCGCGTGCACACACTCCATTCGTGTGCTCACTGCCCCACGCTCACTCATGCTCTCTCTGCCTTGCGCTTGTCCGTGTGCGCTCTCTGCCTCTCACTTGCCCGCCTGTTCCCTATGCACTCTGTCCACTCTGAGTGTGTGTCTCAGCCGCACACTGACCCGCACATTTTCTGCTGTTCTCTGCTGCAGTTGACTTCTCTGCCGTGTCCCACCTGCTCATGCTCTCTGCCACACCCTGTCTCTCAGTTGGGATACTAGATAGTCTAAAAATTGATGATGAGAGGATATTAGTAAGTCTGACTCTAATTGGTAAGTCAACAGGACCGACAAGGTTCAAATTGCAGAAGCACTAACCACATTCTTCCAATTCTTCTTAGATATAGATGTGGGGTTGGAGGAATGGACAATTCCAAATGTTACATTCTTGTTCAAGAAAGGGTGTAAGGATAAATTACAGACCAGTCAGTTTAACCTTGGGAGTAGGAAAGCTTTTAGGAAAAATAATTTGTTACAAAGTTAACAGTCACTTAGACAAACGTGGATTAATTAAGGAAAGCCAGTATATAAATTTGTTAAAAGTAAATTTGAGTTTAACTAATTTGATTTATATTTTTTGAGGTAACTGAGAGGGCTGATGCAGGTAACGCAATTGATGTGGTTAATGTTTGGGAAAGTGCAAAGTAACAGGCTTGTCTGCAAAGGAGGAGCTCATGGAATGAAAGGGACAGGATCTACATGGATATGAAGTTGTGTAAGTGACAGGAAACAGTAGTGGTGAATACTTGTTTTTTGGACTGGAGAAATGTTTCTTGTGGGACTCCACAAGGGGCAGTTTAGAACCACTGCTTTTCTCTATCTATGTTAATAACTTGGATTCGGATGTGCAGGGCACAATTTCAAAATTTGCAGTTAACACAAAACTTTGAAAGTATTGTGACCTCTTAGGAGACATCTAAAGAACATCGGTGGGTGGAATGGGCAGATATGTTCCAGATGAAATTTAAGGCAGAAAAGTGTGAAATTTTGCATTTTGACAGGAAGGGTGTAGAAAGGCAATAAATAATAAAGAATATAATTCTACAGGGGCATGGGATAAGTGGGACCTGGGAGTACATGTCAGGCAGTGTGCTTTAATACTATCATCTGGTGGATCTGACATCCATCATTATGAAGTCATGGCACAAATCCATTCTGGCCTCCCAGATTGCTTGGATCCACTACAGTTCACCTATCACCACAAAAGATCCACAGCTGATGCCATCTCCCTGGGCCTATACTCCACCCTGGAACACCTGGATAAGAAAGACACCCATAAGGGGTGGCACAGTGGTTAGCACTGCTGCCTCACAGCGCCAGGGACCCAAGTTCAATTCCGGCCTTGGGTCACTGTCTGTGTGGAGTTTGCACATTCTCCCCGTGTCTGCATGGGTTTCTTCCCACAGTCCAAAGATGTGTGGGTTAGGTTGATTGGCCATGCTAAATTGACCCTCGTGTCAGGGGAATTAGCAGGGTAAATACATGGGATTATGGGAAGAGAGCCTGGGTGGGATTGTGGTTGGTACAGACTCGATGGGTCAAATGGCCTCCTTCTGTACCATGGGGATTCTATCTCAGACTCCTATTTATTGACTACAGCTCAGCCTTCAACACCCATTATTCCTACAAAACTCATCTCCAAACTCCATGGCCTGGGGCTCGGCTCCTCCCTCTGCAGCTGGGTCCTAGATTTCCTAATCCACAGACAATCAGTAAGGATAGGCAACAATACTTCCTCTACGATCATCCTCAAAACCGGTGCCCCACAAGACTCTGTCCTCAGCCCCTTACTATACTCCTCAAACACCTATGACTGTGTGGCCAAATTTCCCTCCAACTCGATTTTCAAGTTTGCTGATGACACCATCGTAGTGGGTCGGATCTCAAACAATGATGAGACGGAGTACAGGAAAGAGATAGCAAATCTGGTGAACAGGTGCAACGATAATAATCTCTCCCTCAATGTCAGCAAAACGAAGAAGATAATCATCGACTTCAGGAAGCGTTGAGAAGGACATGCCCCTGTCTACATCAATGGGGGTAGTGGAAATGGTTGAGAGCTTTAAGTTTCTAGGTGTCCAGATCGCTAACAACCTGTCCTGTTCCCTCCACTCCGATGCTATAGTTAAGAAAGTCCACCATTTTCCTCCATTTTCTCAGGAGGCTAAGGAAATTTGGCATGTCCACTACAACTCTCACCAACGTTTACAGATGCACCACAGAAAGCATTCTTTCTGGTTGTATCACAGCTTGGTATGGCTCCTGCTCTGTCCAAAACCGCAAGAAAGTACAAAGCATTGTGAACGAAGCCCTGTCCATCACACAAACCAGCCTGCCATCCATTTAGTCTGTCTACACTTCCCGCTGCTTTGGAAAAGCAGCCAGCATAATCAAGGATCCCGGACATACTCTCTTCCACCTTCTCCTGTCGGGAAATAGATACAAAAGTCTGAGGTCACGGACTAACCGACTCAAGAAAAGCTTCTTCCCTGCTGCCATCAGACTTTTGAATGGACCTACTTTGTATTATGTTGATCTTTCTCTACACCCAAGCTATGTCTGCAGCACTACATTTTGCACCCTCTCGTTTCCTTCTCTATGTACGGTATGCTTTGTCTGTATAGCACGCAAGAAACACTACTTTTCACTGTATATTAATGCATGTGACAATAAATTAAATCAATACATGTGCACAAATTGTGAAGGTGACATGGTAGGTTGAGAAAACAGTTAATAAGGCAGAGGGGATCCACAGGAATAGAAATACAGAAGCAAGGAATTTAAGGTAAACCTTTATAAGATGCTGATTTGGCTTCAAATGAGCTGTTTTATCCAATTTGGGGCACCATACTTTGGGAGGGATGTGCAGTCATTTGAGGCGGTGTAGAAAATATAAGAAAATGCACAAGGATAGATTAGTGATGCTAAAACTTGAACAAAACAAACAAGCAATAATAGCTAATAGGTACATTGAGCAATTAAGAAAAAATATTCTTAAACAATATGAGCTTCTACCTTAAACTGAATCCAACATACTTAGCCAAGCTTTATCCTTTCACTGTGGCTTTTACGTTTGAAGGCAGTTCTTTTTTCTCTGGGTCTGGCTTCACAGCTCAGGTCTACCAATAAGACTTCCTGGTTCAAGTACAGGTGTCGCTGACCGTCACATGCCATGACCCACCAGACTACATAGACACTCCCTTGACACCTATTACATAGCTGGACCTCTGCTCTCTTTACAGAGTTACTCAACTCTCAGAACTCCCTCTTTTCCTCTCGAAACATGTAGAATTGAGTTCTCTGGTTAAACACAACAGACTGGATGTTTGTAGCCTCCAGGTCAGCTTCTCTTGCACTTAGTTTTTCCTTAAAAGTAAAACACTCATGAGTTTTTCTTTTGGAGCATTGCTCCATCCTCAGCAATTTTCTCCATAGCAATCTCGGGGCTTTCTTCTTTCTAAAAATCTCTCATGGATCAAAAGTTTAAGTGTGATTTGTAAACAGACATGGGCACACTAAACCAAACTGAAATTAAACAACCCCAATTCACCTTGAACTGAAACCAAAAGTCTACATACTTAACTCATGGTTTATATTAATAGGAACCACGTTACAGCAGGAGAAAGAAGAAATGTTATGCACAAAGGATTGGGAAAGGCAGATAGCATGAGGGTAAGAAGTAGTAAGGTATTATGAAGGGGCAGACTATGGGGGAAGGCTATAAGGTCTAACTTTGTTTTACAGTGATTGTACGTTATGAGGGAATGTATATATTTTTAAACTTAATTTGCGGTTTTTTGTGATGGCCCCTACCTCAAAATAAAAGCAGAACTGAAAATGAAACTAAAAGGGAAGCAAAAGATACCTCTAAGGAAATCAGGAGAAAGCTGAGGTTGGGAATTGAAACTAATCCTTGCTGGAAGATTTAAAAGGATCCAGATCAGTCCAAGCAACAGTGGCATTGGAGTAGAAAGATGAGCTAAAGATGACTCAGGTAGGTGCAGAAGCTGAGAATAAGCAAACAGAATAAAATGCTGCAGCTGTTTCTGTTACATGAAGGTAACAGTGCTGGATCTATGCTATGCTGACTGAGTTGAGCAGGCTGTGCAGATACGTACCATTTGTGATGCAGTCTGTGCCCATGGAACATAGGTTGGTTGTATGTTGCTGTTGACTAGGATCAGACGAACTCCTAGTAGGAGAAACACTGAAATCCCTTGTGTAGAAGTCAGAGTTGAAGGACTTTGTGACTCTGTGATCACTAAAATCTGAGTGGATTGCTAAGCCAACTTGTAAGGTCAGTCTTAATTGTAACTGCCATTTAAGATGTAATGTCTAGTTTATATTCAACCACAATTTACCTGTTAATTCATTTTTAATTGATGTTAATTCTGAAATTTAAAGTAGGATAGGAAGTACTTAGTGTTTTCTTTGTCTCTTGTATAGTGAAAATTATTTTTTGAAAGGTGGCATTTTGTGGCTTTTCGCTTAGTTAAAAACTGGTTTTTCAAATTTTGTCTACTTAAAAAAGTTACTGGTCTCTACTGAAATCGTAGCAATGTAAACACATAAAGCATGGTAAATAAAATTGGTAAGCTGCAGACACATAACCAGATTGAATCTGATGTTGTGATGATAATGTAGACCTGGTTCAAAAAAGGGCAGGACTGGATACTAAATATTCCTGGATACAGGGGGTGAGACTGTCCCAGGAATCGGCTAAGGCCAATAGCGGGCTCAAAAAGCAGCATTGAAGCTGCCGACGCAATGGCGCTTCCTCCGCTGTATAGTGCTGGACTGGGGGGATGGGCATTGGCATCAGGGACAGGACCCATGATGTATTGCTGGCAGGACAGCCTCTGATTCCTTTGATTCACCTGACCCACCAGCAGCTTAGTAACTCAATGATTGGGGCACCATTTTTGAAGGCTGCACCAGTGCAAAGGTGGAACCCTGGAAACCCCCCTCACTTCACCCCAGCACTGCCCCAGGCAAAATCCCAGCCAGGGTGTTCAGGAAAGATGGAAAAGGAAAAAAAGATTGAGGGTTGGGGAATTGATTGATTAAAGACTGGAGCTAGAGGATGTTATGGAGGAGCCAAGGACGGAATCTTTGGTTAGTGTTATATGATAGAGGTGCTGTTACACTATTGGATGTATTTTATCGGCGAGCAGCGAGTGTCAAAGATATTGATGGGCAAATTTGAAGGGTGAGTTATGGTTATAAGATTTATAAAATTCTATTTTGAGACTGTTTTAAGGTTAAAATAAGGGGTCATACTACTTATTCTGAAGTCTGCCTGACAGCAAGCCTGGATGGCTTGATCATTCGAGATTAAAGGGGGCCCAAATTATTTTATTGGGAAGAAAGTATAAGGTGTTTACACTTGGCTACAATGGCAGCATCACGAGCTAACAGTAAATAGACTGAGAGTCTCCAAGTCCAAGAAATGTGTTTTTGGGGTTTAGCTGTCCCTTTACAACAGCTCCTCCACAGACCACCACCTGGTAGCAGTGACTGCACCTATGCAAATCTTACCTGCAACAGCCAATCTGCTCTGCCGCTCTCACCTGGACACTTACCTTCACACGAAGATGGAAGGTGCCTTCTGGACATCCACCTTCTGGTAGTAGTGACTGCGTCTATGCAAATCTTACCTGCAACAGCCAATCAGCTCCACCGCTCTGCTGCCCTCACCTGGTAGGATGTTGGGGAGAGTTACAGAACAAAGAGATCTAGGGATGCAGGTTCATAGCTCCTTGGAACTGGAGTCACAGGTGGACAGAGTGGTGAAGAAGGCATTCAGCATGCTTGGTTTCATTGGTCTCCCCTACCTTTGGGAAAGAACATTGAATAGAGGACTTGGGACGTCTTATTGAAGTTGTACAAGACATTGGTAAGGCCACACTTTGAATACTGTGTACAGTTCTGGTCACCCTATTACAGAAAGGATATTATTAGACTAGAAAGAGTGCAGAAGAGATTTACTAGGATGCTACTGGGACTTGATGGTTTGAGTTATAAGGAGAGGCTGGATAGACTGGGACTTTTTTCTCTGGAGTGTAGGAGGCTGAGGGGTGAACTTATGGAGGTCTATAAAATGAGGGGCATAGATCAGCTAGGTAGTCAATATCTTTTCCCAAAGGTAGGGGAGTCTAAAACTAGAGGGCATAGGTTTAAGGTGAGAGGGGAGAGATTCAAAAGGGTCTAGAGGGGCAACTTTTTCACACACAGGGTGGTGAGTGTCTGGAACAAGCTGCCAGTGGTAGTAGTAGAAGTGGGTACAATTTTGTCTTTTAAAAAGCATTTAGACAGTTACATGGGTAAGATGGGTATAGAGGGATATGGGCCAAATGTGGGCAATTGGGACTAGCTTAGGGGTTTAAAAAAAAGATGTCATGGACAAGTTGGGCCGAAGGGCCTGTTTCCATGCTGTAAACATCTATGATTCTATCTATGATTCTATAAATGTGTTGCGAATGTCAGGTTATAAATAGTTGTGCTACTGTCCATTTATTTCCGAAGTAAGAGAGTTGGAGTCTCAAGGATAACTAATCAGCATGTTTACCTGGATACAAGGCCCATAGCAATGCAATGTTAATTGCCATGGAGATGTGCTTTGAGAGGGGAAGGGTATTTAAGATATCCCTGAAACTCAGAGACAAGTTAACCTGCCTGCTTGTATTGAACAATTTCTCTCACAGCCCATTATCAGCATAACGTTCCGTGAAATTTCCATCTAATGAGGGTCGTTTTTGTTTTTTTAAATTCGACTCTGATGGGCTAGGTGGACTAGTCTCCCCTGTTGTATTCCTATTTATAGAAATTGTGTTACCCATGGACTTGTGAATAGATTTTTGTTGTAATGGGGCTAGATAAAACAAACAAACACGTTAAGAATCTGAGAAATATCCTCCAGCAATCTGGAAATAGTCATTCCTCTTCAAAACAAGAAAGTGAAGATCAAACAGGCCAGGAGAATAATGCATGAGTGCAGCTGAAGATGAATCATAGAATCCCTACAGTGCAGAAAGAGGCCATCCAGCCCTTCCAGTCTGCATCGACTCTCTGAAATAACATCCCCCCCCCCCCATATCCTAGCAGCTCCGTGTATTTATCATGGTAATCCACTTAACCTACACATCTTTGAACACCTAAGAGGAAATTTAGCATGGCCAATCCACCAAACCTACATATCTTTGGACTGTGGGAGGAAACCGAAGCACCCGGAGGAAATGCATGCAGACACGGGAAGAACATGCAAACCCCACACAGACAGAGAGCCAAGGCCGGAATCGAATCCGGGTCCCTGGTGCTATGAGGCAGCAGTGCTAACCACTGTGCCATTATGCCACTACAGATATAGTGAATAACTACAGATTAACAGAAGAAATATTTGAAATCCCCCGTAAGTCCATTTTCTTTATCTCATTACCTTTTGTCATTTCTTTCCAGGGCAGACCTTTTCAGTTTCCTTGAATCCTTCCATCCTTTCTTTATTAACTGTACAAGTATTGAAGATGACACTGACTTGTGGAAGAACGTGCAGTTATTGACCCTGAGATGAACTTCCAACTATGCACCTGGTGTTACCAGGACTGCCTAGTTACCATCTCAGTACTTGATCCTGCTTCTGCCCTAATCTCTTTCTGTGGCTCCGGGTTGAATTTTGTTTGACAACACTGTTGTGAAGCAGCTTGAGATGTTTAACCACATTAAAGATGTTATAAATTCAAGTTGTTGCAATTGATCTGTGACGAGGCTGAAAGAATATATGGACTTTTTGAGTAATAATTCCAAATATATGGGGTGTGATTTTTACCACCTCGTTACCCCTGGTGATCAAAGCAGCAAACTGGGAAAAGTAATGTGCAAAGATAAAAATCCGATCTTCCAGCCTATTCCGAGTGGCGCCAACCATTTCTTACTATTTTGAGATTGACTGGATTTCAATATCATTAGCGAGTTCGGCACGCATGTTTCCCCCTCCCGCATGCTTGCCACCTCTCCGTCGTGATGTCATGCTGGTGCCAATTAGTACTGTTCTTGAAAAGTGTGGCTCAGGTGCAGCAGTAGTGAAGGAGAGTGAGGAGGTGAATACTGCTGAGCATCAACCTTTCGGGTGCAGTATGGGAGGGGTCGGGGGACTCATCAGTCTGGGGTCCTCTGGTCAGAAGCCTCACTGCTAACATGTCCCACCATAGTGACTGTATCTGTATTGATGGATGGTGCGGATGATGCTTGTGTCGGCTGATCAGTGCTTTCCTTGGAGTTTTCCATCCAGATGTCAACAGGAGTTGCAGCGGGGACTTTGACTCCTGATGACCTGCCCTCATCGGGGTAGTCTCCTGCAAAAGAAAGCACATGGTTTAGTGAAAGGGAGGATCCAGTATCTGGGCAGATTGCAACTTAGCTGAGAACAGTCATATGAATGAAGGTTTTGTGATTCCTCACTTCTGTGGCGCACGCCGACCTGGCTGTAGTCACAGCTCTCTCCACTGCTTCCCCTGACAGCTTCATCGCATGCTCCTTGAAGGGAGTTACGAGGCGCAGCTCAGGAAGTCCACTGTTGGCCTTCTCCTGCTCCCTCCTGTTATGGGCCATCTTCTGCATAGACACAAGGGGGGATTGAAAGCTTGATGACTGGTAGGGTGCAGGATGTCGGGGGTGGGGGCAGTCAGGTGCTGTATGATAGGAACATGCTTCTGGAGCAGGAATTGTGACGGTTGGAGGGAGGTTCGAGGGGGTCAGGTGTTAGAAGGCTGCGAGGTGTCAGGAAGTGGATTGACGAGTTCATTCCTGGTGCAACGCATGGGAAGGATGCCTGGATGGGAAGGACATTCACCCTTGCTGCACGAACAAGGTTGTTTGTTTTCTTACGCCACTGGGCACTGGTCCTCTGCGTCAGTGCACAGGCACTGACTACTGCTGCCACCGCCTCCCAGGCCGCATTGCTGGCCCAATCCCGGGTCGTCGACCCGTCTCGGGGGGAAAAAGATGGTCCAGCTCTGTCTCGGTGAAACGCCAGCTGCTCTACCTGGTGCCGTCTTCCTGGTGCAATTGACTGTTTGCAGTGGGAGTGTTAAAATGCAGGCCCCCCTGCTTAACCGTGCACAGCTGTAGCCACTTAGGGTGAATCACGCACCTGGAGGCTTGATGATGGTGCGATTCGCATGGAGGCTCTTTTATTGCATTGTGTTGAAAGATTGCAATGCGGCGTGGCCCGAGAGACTGGCGCAGTTCACCCCATTTTTCTCACCGTTAATAACACTTGGAAACTTTTAGGGAAAATTCCTCCCATTGAATTAGCTATTGGTTGAATTATGAGTAATAATTCCAAATAAATTATTGAGTCAGCAATATTTATTGAATTCTAAGTTTAACAATATGAATATGCAGCCCATGTCTTGTCATTCTATTTTATTAGCTGTCTATATTCACCTACTCCCTATCCCATGTCCTCTGCCTCTTCATCTGGTTCACCAGCTTGCTTTTTCAAATTTAGCTCATGGCTCTAAAATAAATATAGATTATTTTCTGCTTACAGGGATTTACCTCAGTATGGACAGAAACAATGGCAGTCATATTTTGGACGTACTTTTGATGTTTACACTAAGCTCTGGAAGTTCCAACAGCAGCACAGGTTGGAAGAAATTTTGCTTGCTAGACTTCTCGATGAAATAATATTTTGTTTTCAGCAAATTATTTCAGTATATGAAAAATAGATAAATGTTTGATGATCCTATCACCTGCCATCCTTTTGTTTTACGTTTAGTTACAGGAAATGGCTCTGGTACAGTATACTTAGCTAGATGAAATTATTACCATTATGCATTTGAGATTGTAGGTATCATTGTTCACAATATGAATAGTTTCTCAGTTAGAGTAACAGTATGTGTAAAATTTACATTTAATCTGTCTATACTCCATGTAATATAATGTTGAGTCCAACTTGGTTTTAAACTGTTTGATGATATCAGCATGGAAAGAGGAAAATATACTTCTAACAACCCTGATAATCTTGCTTACTTTGATTAAACTGGAGGTGAAGCACTATGTTTTGAATTGGTCAGATAAAGCTATTTTTTCTATTAATTGTGTTCTCAAGTTGCTGGAGGAAGTGGGTAAGGGTCTCATTCTGTTAGGTGGATAAAGCATGAGAGTTTTGTGATGTGACAATCTGTGTGTCAGAGGTATTGCCATGTGATTAATTTTGCATATATTAAAAATTGGTAGTATTTTGCTCTGCGTTGCATCGCATTCAATTTTTAGTGGCTTTAAAAATTATTGGATGTTGCACTTAATTGGCACTATCAAACTAGTGTTCACTGAATATACAAGTACCAAGTTAGAATTTATCTGTACAGTTATTTTGAAAGTTTATTTCATAAATGCAATATGTCTCATGCATGTTTGTACATGCTGTATGTATTGTTTTTGTTATTTGTACAATTTTCACCCTAGGCAAATTCTGGATAATAGGTATGGCCTGAAGAGGTGGCAGATTGGAGAAATTGCTTCAAAAATAGGACAACTCTACTACCATTATTAGTAAGTTTGATTTTTGAATGATTGAAAGCAAATTAATTACATGACAACTTTGAAAAAGCATTTACTTCTGTTGTTATTTTCTGGAATGTGGGCATCGCTGACAAGGCCAGCATTTGTTGGCCTTCCCTAATTGTCCGTGAATTGGATGGCTTGATAGGACATTTAAGAGGGCAGTTAAGAGTCAATCACACTGCTGTAGGAATGGAGTAAGACCAAATAAGAACAGCAGATTTTCTTCTCAAAGGATATGTGAACTAGTTGATTTTTAAAACTGACGATAGTTTCCTGGTCACCATAACGGAAACTGGTTTTCAATTCCACATGTTTCTTTTTAATTAGTTGAATTCAAATTCTACCAGCTCTTGTAATTACATTTGATCCTATGTCCCCAGAGCAATAACTAGATTCTCTGGATTACTAGTCCAGTGACATTACTACGGCACACCGTCTTTCCCAATTTTACCAACTCTGCCTATTTAATGCATTTAATCCTGACACAGCACCATATCTTCTTTGTTGTTGGATTTATGCCAACTCAATGAGTTCTATGTAGTCAATCAACATTTCAGACAGTCTTGCATTTGCAGATGAAAATTGACGGGCACTTAAACTTCTTACGGCTAGTTTTAATGGCCCTGTTCAGCCTTGGCTCCTACCCTGTGCTTTGGCTGTTTTGCTTGGGGATCAAACTTTCTTGTGCAAAAGAGGCAATGGAAGTAATGTATGAAGAAATTTCTGCTTACAGTAAGATATAAATAAGAATTACTGACATTTCATATCAGTGAAGTGAGTATTCCTGACTTTATAACGGCTTTGTGAGAGCAGCAATTGCTTCCAACGATTAGGAGCAACACCAGTTCAAGTGAAGAGAAGTTTAATAACAAGGTTTTGCAACATTATTCTCCTGTAATCTGATGACCTATGTGAAGTGCAGGAAAAAGTAAGCATGTAGGGAGTGGCAAGAACAAATAAAGAAAATAAGGTGAAAGCAAGAAGAAATAAAGGAGAAAATAGCGGGAAAAAAAGAGACCTGGAGAAAAGACAGTAGGCGAAAGAGAATGGAAGGAGGAAACAAAACATTTTCTGAAGAACTAATGTATTTGGTGTGTGAATAAATAGCCTGATGAAGCTTGAACACAACTGATTTGCTTTCCTTAAAAAATTAAAGTTCGCTAGCATTTTTGTGGGCTATGGTGCAGGAGAGTCTCCTGATGCCATCTGCAAGAAAGAACATCACCTGTCTTTCCCTGATGGTCTGAAGGCGATCTTGCAAGGAAGCATCGCTGAACCACGGGGCGTGTCTCTGTTTAGACTCTGACATCTTTAAGGAGATGGGCTTGGACATGAACGATAGGGGGCCAGGACAAGACAAATGGTAAGGGAGGAATGATTTTGCAGGGGTGGGGGTGGAGAGGTTTGAAGGCGGGGCGGGGGGGAGGTGCTATGCTTAATTCGGGGAAGCAGCAAGAAATGGATCAACTGAGCTGGAAAGTTGTAGCTGTGATGCAGACCCTTCTGTTTGTGTAGGTGGATCGGTTACAGCCTGCATTACCTGCTGCAATGTGGACTGATGACAAGTTTCACCTATGAAGAGCTTACCTTCTCATGTGATCACATGTGTCATCCAACCTTCCGCTGGCACATTTTAATTCGAATTTCATGAGAACCGGCAAAAAGCAAAACAGCAGAAGTGCAATCTACTTTGTTCCACCATCAGGAATGTGTGCCACTGATAAAATATCAGCCTTTTAAAAGCTTTTATTCCCCTTTTGCACCATTTTAGTTAGCCTATCCTCTCCCCCCACCCATTCCAGTATAATGCTGTCTTATTCTTTTTTTTTGTTTCTCTACCACCCCATTCTTTAGCTTACGTACTTCTGAGACCAGTTATCTGAATGAAGCATTTTCTTTCTACTCTGCAATAAGACAAAGGGCCTACTACTCCCAGGTCACTAAGGAGGATAGGTATGCCAATCTATCTGATTTCATAACTATCTTTTGTGTGTTTATAACTACAAATATAAACTGCTGCAGGCATTACATGTTACAGACATGGTTACATACAAGTCTTGTCTGCTGAAATACTCCGACAAGATTTGTTCTTATTTGCCTTTATGCACAACAATTTTGATGTTTTTAAAAAATGCTCTTGAATTAAAGCAGCAAAATTAGGACATGTGCCTAAATTATGTGCAGAAAATTTAAATGGTCAAGTTTTAATTTGTAACGGTGAACTTTTTAAACTTATTTCTTGGTTAGATGCAGCACTCAATGTTTCGTTGCTTTAAACCTGTTTGGTTTGCTCACTTTTTGTAGGCCTGAGCTTGTGGTCAAAAAGCTACGTTATTATGCCCGATACATAGTGGTTTGTCTGCTGCTTAACAAAATGGACCTTGTTGGAGATCTAGTTAAGGTACGAGTCATTTTGTGAACTGTGTTTCATGTTCTTGGTATTTTTACATTTTTAGAGATACCTATGTTTTTGATTTTATGTTTTCAATGATTTTGAAACATTTGTTTTCAGTTCCTTCCATTAAGGACTGCTTTGCCATTGACTTCATCTCTCCAACCCCCACTCCACCTTGAGGAGATTGAAACAGAATGTGCAGGACCCTGACATCCTGTTTGATCCATAGCTGAACTTCAAACCCATATTATCCATAGTCAAGACTGCTGTTTCCATTTCTGCAACATTATGTGCTTCCATCCCACCTCAACTCTACACCTGAAAACCTTAGCCATGCTTTTGCTGCACAGACTTTTTTTCCCAATTTATCACCTGATGCCTTCTATCATCCAACTTGTCCTACACTCATCCTCCTGACCATCACTTTGTTCTTGCTGATGTACACTATTTCCTTCTTCCCCAACACAGCTGAGGTTATAATCCATCCCCCAATCTTCAAGTCCCCTTTGTGATCTTGCGCTGCTCTCTCCAACAGTCCTCCAGCTTTGGATGTATGTACTTTTTTAGAAGAAGCCTCAAAAAGCAGTACCTTGATTTAACTAGGCTTTCTATCAGCTCTCCAAACTCTCTTTCCCAATCGATTCGTATTTGGATCTGTAATTTAATTAACAGTACTGTTTCTTTACTTTCTCATTCTTTCTATAAACACTTTGGGATATTTTCTTCATCGTAGCAGTTGTTGAATTTTAGAGCAGATGTAATATTGAAAGTCTTTGTATTTGTGAATTTAATATTGTTCATGGTGGAAATGCTAATCTACAATCATCAGTTTGTCAAATAGGAAAAAAATCTTGCAGAACGGAATGTTTATTAAACTACTATAAATGCAATTTTGCTCATGTTTGGCTGAGTACAGTGTAGTTGCCTGTTACTGTCTGATGCTGTTTGCTAGGGAGAGTTTGACCCAGTGATGCATTTACAGTTACATGTGTTATTCCAGCTGACCTTGTAACAAAACAGGGGATATGAATAGATTGGTAGGAGATCCCGGTAAGGAATGAAGTTACAATGAATTTCAAAATAATGAAAATAATAATTTTTTCCTCATTGTCATTCTGTCGTTTCTTGAAGAATAATGGTAGCTATTCTAGGAACTAATACAAGAATTTTATTAGAGTATTTCCTAATTCCCAATAGTCTATCTTGTTGCTTAACTAATTCTCAACACACCAAATTAATTTTCAGAAAGTCTAATTTAACAGAAACCAACTTTCTGCTATTAAAATTTATTTTAAAAATATTAAATTTTAAAATGCCTACTTAATCATTTGGACATGGGCCTTGACACTAACCTTCTTAGTTACCTAATGGAATCTGCATAGAAGAAATTTAACCATGCATGGATACGTGGTTATTGTCTGGACACATGTATAAAAGTAACCACATGCGCAGAGAGTTGCCACTACTTTGATTTTTTTCTAGTTTGTCCTTGAAGATATTGGCTGAAACTCTTCAATGTTGTACGCCCTGTCACCGCTGTCAGCAAGAACGGAGAATTTGATGCTCAACCAAATCTCCAATCTCAGCAGCGGGGCCGGAAAATTCCAACTGCGGACGAGGTTGGAGAATCCTGGCCACTGTAAAAATTATTTCTTATGATGCGAGTCTTGCTGGCAAGAATAGTATTTGTTGTCCATTCATGATTGCCCTTGAGAAGATAGTGGTGAGTTACTGCCTTCATGGACCACTGTTGTCCTTCTGGTGTCAATACACGCACAGTGCTGTTAGAAAGGGAGTTTTAGATATTTGTCCAGCGTCTATGGAGGAATGGTGATGTAGTTTCAAGTCAAGATTGGGTGTGACTCTGAGGGGAACTTGGTAGTGTTCCCATGCAACTGTTGCCCTTGTTCTTCTGGTGCTGGAGGTTGTGGGTTTGAAAGGTGCTATTGGGGGAGGCGTGGTGAATTACTGCACTGCATCTTGTATATAACACACACTGTTGCCACTATGTATTGGTGGTAGTGGAGGGAGTGAATGTTTAAACTGGTGGATGGGATACCAATCAAGTGGACTGTTTTTTTTTGTCCTGGATAATGTCAAGCTTTTTGAATGTTGTTGGAGCTGCACTCCTCCAGGCAAGCAGAGAGTATTTAATCACACTCCAGATTTGTGCCTTGTAAATGGTGGATAGGCATTGGGGAGTCAGGAGATGATTTACTTGCCACAGAATTCTTAACCCCTGATCTGCCCCTGATCTGCTGTTGTAGCTACAATATTTACATGATACAATTAAGTTTGGTCAATGTTAAACCCTCTCTGAGATGTTGATGGTAGGGGATTCTGCAACGGTAATGCTGTTGAATGTCAGTGGGTTAGATTATCTTGTCAGAGATGGTCATTGCCTGACACTTGTGTGTGGTATGAATATTATTTGCCACTTATTAGGCCAAGCCTGAATGTTGTCCAGATCCAGCAAGGACTGTTTCAGTATCTGAAGAGTTGTGAATGACACTATTATTGCCTACAACTTTTAAGAACAAGTTACATGAAATTGATGGTAATGTATGCTGCAAATAAATTTCATGTTGTATTGCAACTATTTTCTCCCTCTTCCCTATTTTCTTCCCTTCTGTCTTGAATCCACTGACCTGTGGGGTACAAGTCCATCAACAATTGCAATCCTCTGGTATCTTGCCCAAGTGACAACTTTTCATTGAGCCTGGAGAATCAATGTGCGTAAATATGAAGAACTTTCAACCAGAACTGAATTTTTCCTGCGGGTTTGCAGTTTCCAATAAACAGGTTTCACTGATTTTTTTTTTTCCCCCTCCCAGGTTCTTCCCCCACTTAATTAACTCTGGTATAGTGACCTCCAATTCTGCCCCAGCAAAACTCAGTACATTGTAGGGATTACATTTAGGACTACTGGATCTATACATCTCAGTGGAACACAAACAATCTACTTGGCTCCATTGTCTCCATAGCCTTTCAGTTTTAGTTTAACTACTGTATAGCACCAGTTTCAACACTGCGTCACTTGCACTTTAAATTTCTGCACCTGCTGTGAATTTTTGCATATGTAATTTTTAAAATGGTGAACTAGTTGTGGTTGGATATCAATGCTAAAAGTCATTTCTAATTTTAATAGGAACTGTCAGATGAAATTGAAGATTATACACATCGGTTCAACACTGAAGATCAGTTAGAATGGAATCTTGTACTACAAGAGGTGGCAGCATTTGTTGAGGTCTGTTTAATAGTAATCTAGAGTTATTTGGAAATATCAGAATATGAAAATAAGTTATTCAATCACTGTTTAATATCTATGTATTTTAAATTACTTATTGCTAGTTTGTTAACTAAATTTTCAAATTAACTTTTCTCTGTTCATACTGATGGTTATGCATTGATAATGAATTCAATACAGCTGATGCCGTATGCTAATAGCTTAAATTAGTTCTTAATGTGTGGTACAATCCTAATGGAAGAGTTTAGAATCTTTCCAAGTATCAATAAAACTCACCGGTTGAAATTAGATAGTTTCATCTGTATTTAGTCAGGGAGTTGGAAGATTTGCCAACTTGAAAGGCAAGGAGGAAAAAAATAGACTGAACTGCTCCAATATTCAAAATTCACTTGGTGGCTATCAAGTAATATTGTTAATTGCTCCTGATTTGTTATATGAAGGAAATATGTTGGTTAAGTGATGGTAGATAGAGACCAAATGGTGCATGTAAAACAGTGTACGCAAAAAAGTTGCCTCATTAAGTTAAAATGTACCAATTTCCAGAGTTGGTTTGCATTATATACGGCAAATAGTTTTTGTATAGGTTCATTTCAAAGCCATTAAGTTTTTAAGCAATGTGAAGGTATCTGACTAGAAATTAGTCATGTACTAAAATAGTTTGGATGAGAACTGTCTTATCCACTCCCTGAAGTGTATGATGTCAGTTAGTAATAGATCCATTTACTATTGCATGCCGAAAGTACAAATGCGAAAGGTTTCAGTGGAGCAAGGAGCTATTTTCATATTCCACCTAGTTTGTCTTATTGACCTTGTTAAAAAGTGAATAATATAATTAGAATCAATAAGTAATCATTTTACAGTAATCTTGAATATTTTATAGTAAAATATTTTGGAAATGGGAGAAGAACAACCTTGATTGTCCAGTATTCCCCTTTTGATCCTTGCATTGTTCAGTATAGTGTTTCTGGAATCTGTTCTATCAATCTATTGTCTATTTATATATGACTTTATTACTGTACTGTTCTCTACAAGCTTGATGGTGGCATTTAAAATTTATTTTGCTCTTATCAAATGTGCATTGTGTATTTGTCCAGTAAAGGTAAAATTAAAGGTAAAATCACCATAGCTCCAGATGACCATAGGCTGCCCTCCCCTTTGAGGGGGAGAGCTGATTGGTGGTGATTTAACCTGAGGATCACCACACCTTTCGCAAGGGGCAAAGTTGAAAAGACGGGCCTTCATGAATAACCTCAGCTGGTACGAGAATTGAACCCGCATTGTTGGCGTCGCTCTGCAGCACTAACCAGCCCAGCCAACTGAGCTAAAACAACCCCCTAAACCAATGGCGCCCAATGTGGGGTGGTCCGTAGAGCATGAGACTCTTAATCTCAGGGTTGTGGGTTCATGGTTCTGTACAGTAGGTAGCTTAGGAATGCTGCATAATTTAAAATTCAGAACTAGTAAAAATAGAATAGCAGAAAATTTATTACTTTTGTAAGTACGCATGAACATATGAATTAGGAGCAGGAGTAGGCCACTCAACCCCTTGAGCCTGCTCCACCATTCAATAATAACCTCAACTCCAAATTACTGCCGACCCCTAATAACCTTTCATGCCCTTGCTTGCTAAGAATCTAACTACCTTTGTCTTAAAATATTCAAGCCTCTGCTTCCACTGTCTTTTGAGGAAGAGAGTTCTAAAGACTCATGACATTCAGAGAAAGTTTTGTTTTTAAATGGGTGACTTCTTGGGGGCGATTCTTCCAGCCTGGGAGACACAAGCCGAGGCCGTCTACTGGACTTCCCACTGGGTGCCACAGCCTCTGCACGTCTCCGGGCCCAGATTTCCGGCGGCGTCAGCTCCACGCTGAGCTGATTAAAATATTTAAATCTTCATTTTTTGGGGGTAGAATTCCAGCCCTTATTTTAAAACAGTGACCCCTAGTTCGAGATTCTTTCACAAGAGGTAACATCCTTTCCACATCCACCCTGTTAAGACCCTTCAGGATCTTGTATATTCCAGTCAAGTTACTTCTTGCTCTTCTAAACACCAGAAGGTCCACCTTTCCTCGTAAGACAATCCACCCATTTCAGGTATTACTCCAGTAAATCTTCTCTGAACTGCTTCCAATGTATTTATATTCATCCATAAAGAAGAAGACCAATACTGTACATAGTGCTCCAAATGTGGTCTCACCAATGCCCTGTATGACCTCCCTACTTTCGTGTTCAATTCCCCTTGCAATAACATTCTATTAGCTTTCCTAATTACTTGCTAAACCTGCATACTAGCTTTTTGTGATTTAAGCACTGGAATACCCAAATCCCTTTTCACCTCGAAGTTCCATTTGGATAAGAAATATTTTTTAAAAGTTCCAAAATGGACAATTTCACATTTTCCCACATTATATTCCATTTGCCAGATCTTTGCCCATTCACTTAACCTAGCTTTATCTTTTTGTAGCCTCCATATGACATCTTCACAGCTTACTTTCCTGCCCACCTTTGTGTCTCAGCAAATTTTGCAACTGTGAATAATTCTGGTTCATTAGTTAGATAAATAACTGCAATGTTTATTTACATGTAACTATGATACAGAGGCTTTCTGGATAGACTAGACTTACTTTTACATTGGTGGTGCCTTAAGTGACCTTTCCTGTGGCGGGAAAAACATTCAGCTTCTTTATACCTGCAGGTTTCAGGGACTGATTACCTTAGGACTGATAACCCACTACTTCAATCCTAGGCAATTGGTTGGCTCTTTTAAATCTTCTTTCTCTATTCATGGCTGCATTTGCTTCTTGTTTTAAAATTACATCTTCATTTTTAGTGCCACTGTTGACTGCAGCTTCCCGCCCTAACTGATGCACTGCGCCATTTTGTGTGCTTTGAATCTCCTGTGCACCCTTCTCAGCACTCTCCACCACCAGTGCCATATTCAGCACCTTTTTAAAATTTATATCTGCCTCTGCTAATAGCTAACTTTGGATGGCCTTATGATTTACCCTGCAGCCTAAATGGTCCCACAACATATCGCTGAGAGTAGCTCTGAAGCCGTAGTGCTCTGGGATCTGTCTCAACTTGGTAATATAAGTTGCAATAGTTTCCCCAGGGGCTTTCCTGGTTGAGTTAAAATTAAATCGCTGCAATATTAATGTTGGCTTTGGGTAGAAGTGTGTTTTCAACAATTCAACTATCTCAGTCAATGACCTTGGGTCAGGCATGCTTGGGGACATGAGGCTGCGTATTAAATTGTAAGCCTGGGTCCCCACACGGGCTCAGAAGGATTGCCTTTCTCTTTTCTCCCTCCCTATTCCATTGACCTGAAAATAGTAGCCCAAAAGTTCAATATGTTGTGTTCAATCCTCCACAGTCCGAACAGGGGCATATCTGTAAACAATTTCCTGTTTCTCAACTCGAACTGAGCCTTAATGTAATCTTATACTCAGGATCTTGGGACTGCTTTTTTTGTTCTTTCAAAAAAAAAAGGATGGCATGGACAAGTTGGGCTGAAGGGCCTGTTTCCATGCTGTAAACCTCTATGATTCTATCCCACATCACCAATGTAATAATTCTGGTGCACCAGTTAAGTAAATAACAACTGTAATGTTTAGTTACAGCCTCAGCTCCTGATTGGTTCACGTGACCCTCTGCAGATCGACCCTTAAAGGGACAATCACCACAGCAATCATACCTTTTGTCCCTTCAACCAAGTCATTTATATATAGTGTAAAAAGTTGAGGCCACAGCATTGATCCCTATGGCACACTACTCATTACATCTTGCCAACCAGAAAATGACCCACTTATACCTAGCCTCTGTTTCCGGTTAGCTAGCCAATCTTCAATCCATGCCAATCTGTTATCCCCCCACACCGTGGGCTTTTATTTTCTGCAATCACCTTTGAAATGGCACCTTAACAAATACCTCCTGGAACTCTAAATATACCCACCAGTTTCCCTTTATCCACAGCCGTGTTACTTCTTCAAAGAACTCCATTAAATTGGTTAAACATGATTTCCCTCTCTCAAACCTATGTTAACTTTGCCAATTACTGTAATTTTTTCAAAATGCCCTGCTATAATGTCTTTCATTTTCACGAATGACAGATGTTAAATTTCTTGCTTCCTGCCTCCCTTTTTGAATAAAGGAGTTACATTCCCTATTTTCCAATCTGCTTCCTTGAATCTAGAAATTTTGGAAAATTAAAACCAATGCATTAACTATCGCACAAGCCACTTTTTTTTAAGACTCTTGAGATGTTGTCCATCAGAACCTGGGGACTTGTCAGCAGGCAGCTCCAACAATTGGCTCAGTACCACTTCCCTGGTGATTATCATTGAGTTCCTCCATCCTTTCCATTTCCTGATTTACAACAATTTCTGGCTGCTATTTGTATCCTCTATAGTGAAGACCAATGCAAAATACCTGTTCAATTCACCTGCCAGCTCTTTATTCTCCATAATTAATTCCCCAGACTCACTTTCTAAAGGACAAACATTTACTTTGTTAACTTTTTTCTTTTTAAATAACTATGGGAACTATGCTACCCGTCTTTACATTTCTAGCTAGCTTTCTCACAAAGAAAGTTACAGCACAGGAACCGGCCCTTCGGCCCTCCAAGCCTGCACCGACCATGCTGCCCGACTGAACTAAAACCCCCTATCCTTCTGGGGACTAAATCCCTCTATTCCCATCCTATTCATGTATTTGTCCAGACACCCTTTAAAACTCACTATCGTATCTGCTTCCACTACCTCCCCTGGTAGCGAGTACCAGGCACCCACCACCGTCTGTGTAAAAAATTTGCCTCATACATCTCCTTTAAACCTTGCCCCTCGCACCTTAAACCTATGCCCCCTAGTAATTGGCTCTTCCACCCTGGGAAAAAGCTTCTGACTATCCACCCTGTCCATGCCCCTCATCTTGTAGACTTCTATCAGGTCGCCCCTCAACCTCTGTCATTCCAGTGTGAATAAACCAAGTTTCCCCAACCTCTCCTCATAGCTAATGCCTTCCATACCAGGCAACATCCTGGTAAATCTTTTCTGTACCCTCTCCAAAGCCTCCACATCTTTCTGGTAGTGTGGCGACCAGAATTGAACACAATATTACAAGTGCGGCCTAACTAAGGTTCTATAAAGCTGCAACATGACTTGCCAATTTTTAAACTCAATGCCCCAGTCGATGAAGGCAAGCATGTTGCTACTTTCAGTGACCTGTGTACCTGTACACCCAGATCCCTCTGCCTATCAATACTCTTAAGGGTTCTGCCATTTACTGTATATTTCCTATCTGTATTAGACCTTCCAAAATGCATTACCTCACATTTGTTCGGATTAAACTCCATCTGCCATCTCTTCGCCCAAGCCGCCAACCGATCTATATCCTGCTGTATCCTCTGATGGTCCTCATGGCTATCCGCAAATCCACCAAACTTTGTGTCATCCGCAAATTCACTGATCAAAAAGTATATATATTTATATATATATTACAAACAGCAAAGATCCCAGCACTGATCGATCCCTGAGGAACGCCACTTGTTACAGCCCTCCATTCAGAAACGCACCCTTCCAATGCTACCCTCTGTCTTCTATGACCGAGCCAGTTCTGTATCCACCTTGCCAGCTCACCTCTGATCCCATGCAACTTCACCTTCTACACCAGTCTGCCATGAGGGACCTTGTCAAAGGCCTTACTGAAGTCCATGCAGACAACATCCACTGCCCTACCCTCATCAATCATCTTCGTCACTTCCTCGAAAAACTTGATGAAGTTAGTGAGACACGACCCCCCCTTCACAAAATCATGTTGCCTCTCGCTAATACGTTCACTTATTTCCAAGTGGGAGTAAATCCTGTCTTGAAGAATCCTCCCCAATAATTTCCCTACCACTGATGTAAGGCTCACCGGCCTGTAATTACCTGGATTATTCTTGCTACCCTTCTTAAACAAAGGAACAACATTGGCTATTCTCAAATTCTCTGGGACCTCCCCTGTATGTGGAGATGCCGGCGTTGGACTGGGGTAAGCACAGTAAGAAGTCTCACAACACCAGGTTAAAATCCAGGTTGGACTTTAACCTGGTGTTGTGAGACTTCTTACTATACCTCCCCTGTAGCCAGTGAGGATATAAAGATTTCTCTCAAGGCCCTAGCAATCTCCTCCCTTGCCTCTCTCAGTATTCTGGGGTATATCCCATCAGGCCCTGGGGACTTGTCTGCTTTAATGTTTCTCAAGGACCCCTACACCTCCTCTTTGATCTCAACATGACTCAAACTATCTACACACACTTTCCCAGATTCACCATCCACAAAGTCCTTCTCTTTGGTGAATACTGACGCAAAGTACTCATTTAATACCGTGCCCATTTCCTCTGGCTCCATGCATTGATTCCCTCCCCTGTCCCTGAGTGGACCAACCCTCTCCCTGGCTACCCTCTTGCTCTTTATACATGTATAAAAAGCCTTGGGATTTTCCTTAATCCTGCTAGCCAATGATTTTTCGTGACCCCTTTTAGCCCTGCTTACTCCTTGCTTAAGTTTCTTTCTATTTTCCTTGTATTCCACAGTTGCTTTGTGTGTTCCCAGCCTCCAAGCCTTGACAAATGCTTCCTTTTTCTCTTTGACTAGGCTCACAATATCTCTCGTTATCCAAGGTTCCCAAAACTTGCCATACCTACCTTTCATCCTTACAGGAATGTGCCGGTCCTGAATCCCTATCAACTTACACGTGAAAGCCTCCCAAATGCCAGATGTTGATTTGCCCTCAAACATCTGCCCCCAATCCACGTACTCACGTCCTCTTAATTGTTCCCTCCTTATTAATATTTTTGTCATTCTTTGCAGTTTCTATATTCTGTCCAATCTTCTGACCTGCCACCCATCCTTGCGCAATTCTATGCTTTTTCTTTAAGTTTGATACTGTAATATTTTGAGCCAACCACAAATGGTGGATCTGCCCCTTAGAATTTTTCTTTCTCATTGACATGTATCTATACTGTCTGTTCTGAAATATCCTCTTAAATCTCTACCATTATACCTCTATGGATCTATTCCTTAATCTAATTTGCCTGTTCACTTTAGCTACCTTTACTTTCATGCTTTCACATTTGCCTTTATTTAAGTTTAAAATATTAGTCTTAGACCTACTCTTCTCTTCCTCAAACGGAATGTGGAATTCAATCATATTATGATTGAAGTGGTGGAATGATTAAATTGGTGCTATTATTGCTAAATCCAACAAAGTTGTGGTTTTCTAATCTTTCACAAAATGTGGACATCACTGGCTAGGTCAACAATTGCTGTCTATCCCTCATTACCCTTGAGAAAGTGGTGGTGAGCCACTTTCTTGAACTGCTGCAGTCCATGTAGTGTACACCTACACCAGGGTGGAAATTGTAGGATTTTGACGCAGTGATGGTGAAGGCAGTGTGGTGTGTAGCCTGAATGGAAACTTACTCTTGGCTTGCTTGATCTTAGCGATGTTGGCCACTCAGGTTGGAACTTGCAATCATCTAATAATTCAAATTCATTTTTGCACAAAGCGCTCTGATTTTCCAGTAAGTAGGATTAATCAGTAAATTAAAATGACATCTTTTTCAGGAAAAGTTCAAATGAAGAGTATTCTTTTTTCATAATGCCCAAAACTGTTGCAAAGTGAAATCTTGGGTGTCGATTAGAAGAACTGGGGAATTGGTGACAGTAAAGTAAATCTTCATAATAATGTTCATAGGTTTATTAAGTTAGTAAAGATGCTAAATTAAGATTCCAATTTTGAATATTGTCCAAGTAACTTTTTTTGAATGACTGAAGGCCTCTGCTGCTGCTGCTGATTAATATTTATAATATATATATGTGTGTGTGATGGATTGTCTGTGCCTCTGATTTCTCCTTGGTGTCTCCTTGGGCAGTAGATCTGGCATTGGAAACTTGCATGGGGCCAGGATTATAGCCTGAAATTTCACCCTGCTGTTCGAGCATCAGTGCTCAGTAACAAGCTGCCTTCCAAGTCGTTGTTTTGAAGTGTAAAGAGTATTGAAGGTGTCAGTATTATTGACAACTTGAGTATGATTGCCTTCAGCAGCAGCCAAATTATAACATAGTTTAGGCGTCAGTCAAACTTGCCTTCATCCTTTGGATCAAGTTAATTAATGCAATTAATTAATCCAGGATGTATAAACATATAGGGATGGAAATACATAATAGGCCAGGCAGCATATGTAGAGAGAGAGAGAGAGAAAAACAGACTTAACATTTGAGACTTAGCGCAGAACTGGAAAAACGTTACAGATATTTCATCGGGAGACCAAATGCAGATCGAGTGATCACTTGCTGAACACCTCCATTAAGTCTGTAAGTGTGATACTGAGCTTCAAGTAGTTTACCATTTTAATTCTCTGTCCCAATCCCACTTTGAACTCTGTCTGCGGCTTCCTCCCCTATTGCAATTAAGTTCAAGGAGCAACCCCCTCATCTTTTTATCAGGTGCTTTATAACATTCTAGCTGAATATCGACTTCTGTTTTTTCAGATAGTAATCACTGCCTGCATTCTTTTTCAGACAGCAGGTGCTGAGAAGGGATCTGCTGTTCATTAATCCTTCCCGTCTACTGTAGTACAGATTTCCATCCAACACTTTTTCTTTATCCACAGGTACTGCCTGACCACCTGAGCATTTCCAGCAGTTAGTGTTCATGCAACATTCGCCATAGTCTGTGCAAATTAAGACAGAAACCAGTAAATTGTCAACCTCCATCCTTTCTTTGGAAAAAAAATGATTCCCCTTGCACAAACTTTAACCTGAAGTAGTTTGCAAGCAACAACTACAGACCAATTAGCAGAAGTTTTGAACAAAGTGTTTTTTAAAACTCTAAAGTTTAGTTTATACTAAAGCTAAATGTTGGTTTCTCATCAGTATGCGTACCTATTGAGCTCTACTGCTGAATTTTCCACCTACCTCTGTGTATCTGTTCTCTTGTATCAATTTTGATCCATTTAAATCAAAGGTCTTTGGTCATATATAATTGAGGGGAAAATGATTGAGAAAAACGAGAAACATTTTTCTTCCTTTGTCTTCTGATGATGTCAAATGCTGCTGGAGTATAGTTCTACAAGCATATTATCACCTGGTTCCTCACCAGATTTGCAAATGAGCATTGACAAGTTGTTTAATCAAACTAAATGTATCCCAGCTAAGCCCAATTTTATAGAATCATAGATTGGTTACAGCACACAAGGAGATCATTTGGTCCATCTAGTCCATGTTAGATCCCTCCAAGAGCAATCCAACTAATCCCAATCCTCGCAGCTTCCCTGTAACCCTTCATTTATTTTCCTTCATGTACTTCTGTAATTCCCATTTGAAAGCCGCAATTGAATCTGCCATTATGCATGCCTTCCAGATCATAACCACTCACGATATAAAACAAGTTCTTTTGCCAGTCACTTTAAATCTATATCCTCTGCTTTCAGCTGTTCCCCAAAGGAAACAGTTTCTCTCTATTCACCTTGTCTAGATCCTTTATGATTTTGAACACCTCTATCAAATTGCCTGTTAACCTTCTCTAAGGAAAACAATCCCAGCTTCTCCAATCTATCCACATAACTGTCCCTTGTATCTGGAACCGTCCTCAAATCTTTTCTGCGCTGTCTCTAATGCCTCCCTCAAGTGTGGTGCCCAAATTTGGACACAATATTCCAGTCTGCAAAAGACCTTTCACAACTGAACTCTGTTTTCCATCAATATTAGGAAGTTTCATATCATGCTACCATTTCCCTTTCTATTTCATGGGCTTCAACTTTTCTGGAAAGCCTATTATGACACTTTATCAAACACCTTTTGGAAGTCCATGTACATCAGATCAACCCATTGTCCCCATTAGCCCTCTCTGTTACCTCATCAAAAAACTCAGTTATATAAGTTAAATATGATTTGCCTTTAACAAACCATGCTGGCTTTCCGTAATTAATCCACAGTTGTTCTAGTGACCTTGGATTTTGCCTTGGATTGTCATTTCTAACAGCAAGGTTAGCCTGAGTATTGGAGAAATATTTAGAAACTTATCTTATTTTCACATACCTAGATTGGGGGTGGAAACCCTAATTTTTGTTTTCCTCCCTTGCCCCATCACTTTCTATCTCTCTAGCCTAGAATTTCTAATGCCAATTATCGTGCTCTCAGTATTATTGACCAAACCAGCACAGCTGGGAAGTCAGAAATGTTTTTCCTCATCTGTATGATTTTGTTCCATATTGGACAGTGTATTTTCCAACTGAGCCCTGGAAGGGGTTGTGGGCACCATTTGCTAAAATCAAATCTATCTTCAGATTCTTCCCCCCATTTCTTTGCCATGCTTTCTTTTTTGTGTTACATTATCACGTGTTGTGTAAACTCCAAATGTGGTGGCGATTGATAATACAGATGATCTTTTGCCATGGGTATAACTTTCATACTGAGCGGTTGCAGGACGTTCTTAAGAGGGAGGGTGATTTGATTTGATTTATTATTGCCACATGTATTAGCATACAGTGAAAAGTATTGTTTCTTGCGTGTTCTACAGACAAAGCATACCGTTCATAGAGAAGGAAACAAGAGCGGGCAGAATGTAGTGTTACAGTCATAGCTAGGGTGTAGAGAAAGATCAACTTAATGCAAGTTAGGTCCATTCAAAAGTCTGACGGCAGCAGGGAAGAAGCTGTTCTCGAGTCGGTTGGTATGTGACCTCAGACATTTGTATCTTTTTCCCGATGGAAGGAGGTGGAAGAGAGAATGTCCGGGGTGCGTGGGGTCCTTAATTATGCTGGCTGCTTTGCCGAGGCAGTGGGAAGTATAGACAAAGTCAATGGATGGGAGGATGGTTTGAGTGACGGATTGGGCTACATTCACGACCTTTTGTAGTTTCTTGCGGTAGGTTTCTTGGGCAGGGCAGGAGCCATACCAAGCTGTGATACAACCAGAAAGAATGCTTTCTATGGTGCATCTATAAAAGTTAGTGAGAGTTGTAGCTGACATGCCAAATTGCCTTTGTCTTCTGAGAAAGTAGAGGGGTTGGTGGGCTTTCTTAACTATAGTGTCGGCATGGGGGGACTAGGACAGGTGATTGGTGATCTGGGCACCTAAAATCTTGAAGCTCTTGACCCTTTCTACTTTGCCCCTGTTGATGTAGGCAGGGGCATGTTCTCCAGAGTAGCCAGAGGTCGTTGTACACGTTGGTAGCAACGATATGGGTAGGAAAAGGGATGAGGTCCTGAATTGTGAATATAGAGGCAGAAGGCTAAAGGACCTCAAGAGTAGCAATTTCTGGACTATTGTCGCTGTTACGTGCTAGCGAGAGTAGGAATAGGAAGATTAGGCAGATGAATGCGTGGCTTGCGAGCTGGTGCAGGGGCAGGGATTTAGATTTGTGGATCATTGGGATCTCTTCTGAGGGAAGGGTGACCTGTTCAAGAGGGACTGGTTACACCTGAACTAGAGGGGCACTAATATTCTGGCAGGGGGATTAGGCCCACTTGGGAGGGTTTAAACTAGTGTGGGACCCAAAGCAGTAGTGAGACAGAAAAGGTTGAGGACAGCACGGAAGTTAAAGAGAGCACATTAAATAGTAAAGGCAGTGTCAGTAATCCTTGTACTAGACCAGTCAGGCAAGAGCAGGGCAGCAAGAAGAAGAAGGAGGCACATGACATGCATAGGCAGCTGGGATCAAGTGGATCCCTTGAAGAGTGTAGAGGGTGTTGGAGTAGAGTTAAGAGAGAAATCAGGAGGCAAAAAGGGGACACGAGATTGTTTTGGCAGATAAGGCAAAGGAGAATCTAAAAAGCTTCTATAAATACATAAAGGGCAAAACAGTAACTAGGTAGAGAATAGAGCCTCTTAAGGATCAACAAGGTCATTTATGTGCGGATCCACAAGAGATGGATGAGATCCTAATTGAATATTTCTCATCAGAATTTACTGTTGAGAAAGGCATGAATGTTAGGGAACTTGGGGAAATAAATAGCGATGTCTTGAGGAGTGTACATATTACAGAGATGGAGGTGCTGGGAGTCTTCAAGCACATCGAGGTAGATAAATCCCTGGGACCTGATGAAGTGCATCCCAGGATGTTGTGGGGGCTAGGGAGGAAATTGTGGGTCCCCTTGCAGAGATATTTGAATCATCGACAACCACAGGTGAGGTGCCTGAAGTTTGGAGGGTGACAAATATTGTGCTTTTGTTTAAGAAGGGCTGCAGGGAAAAGCCTAGGAACCTCAGGCTGGTGAGCATAATGTCTGTAGTGGGTAAGTTGTTAGAAGGTATTCTGAGATACAGGATTTACAGGCATTTGGAGAGGCAAGGACTGATTTGGGACAGTCAGTATGGCTTTGTGAGTGGAAAATCATGTCTCACAAATTTAATTGAGTTTTTTGAAGGGGTAACCAAGAAGGTAGATGAGGGTAGTGCAGTCGATGTTGTCTACTTGGACTTTAGCAAGGCTTTGACAAGATACCGCATGGTAAGTTGCATAAGGTTAAATCTCACAGGATCCAGGATGAGGTAGCCAATTGGATACAAAATTGGCCTGATGACAGAAGACAGAGAGTGGTTGTAGAGGGTAGTTTTTCAAACTGGAGGCCTGTGACCAGCGGTGTGCCTCTTGGATCGGTGCTGGGTCCACTGTTATTTGTCATTTATATTAATAATTTGGATGAGAATTTAAGAGGCATGGTTAGTAAGTTTGCAGATGACACCAAGATTGATAGTGGACAGTGAAGAGGATTATCTAGGATTGCAACGGGATCTTTGATCAATTGGGCCAGTGGACTGATAAATGGCAGATGGAGTTTAATTTGGATAAATTCAAGGTGATGCATTTTGGTAGATCAAACCAGGGCAAGAGTTACTCAGTTAATGGTAGGGCGTTGGGGAGAGTTATAGAACAAAGAGATCTAGGGGTACAGGTTCATAGCTCCTTGGAAGTGGAGTCACAGGTGGACAGGTTGGTGAAGAAGTAATTTGGCATGCTTGGTTTCACTGGTCAGAACACTGAATACAGGAGTTGGGACATCTTGTTGAAGTTGTACAAGACATTGGTAAGGCCATACTTGGAATACTGTGTGCAATTCTGGTCACCCTATTATAGAAAGGATATTATTAAACTAGAAAGAGTGCAGAAAAGATTTACTAGGATGCTACCGGGACTTGATGGTTTTGAGTTATAAGGAAAGGCTGGATAGACCGGGACTTTTTTCCCTGGAGTGTAGGAGGCTAAGGGGTGTTCTTATAGAGGTCTATACAATAATGAGGGGCATGGATAAGGTAGATAAGTCAACATCTTTTCCCAAAGGTAGGGGAGTCTAAAATTAGATGGCATAGGTTTAAAGTGAGAAGGGTTCATAGGGGCATTTTTTTCACACAGAGGGTGGTGAGTGAATGGAACAAGCTGCCAGAGGTAGTGCTAGAGGCGGGTACAATTTTGTCTTTTAAAAAACATTTAGATAGCTACATGCGTAAGGTCGTTAAAGAGGGATATGGGCCAAATGCAAGCAATTGGAACTAAATGGTTAAAAACTGGTGGCATGGACAAGTTAGGCCGAAGGGCCAGTTTCCATGCTATAAACCTCTATGACTCTACTGGTGGCCACTTTGTTGGTTTATGTTTTGATCAAGTATTTAAAATGAATTATTTAATTTTATTGTAAAACGGTTATTGAACTTGTATTTCGTTAATTGAGAAGTGGTTTGTAAAGGTTAAACTTTGAAGGGAGATAGTTTTGGTCCAAAAACTCATGCTAACTCGTCTAAATTGATGGAATGCAGGGGTAGGTTGCCTCTGGTTTAGTGTTTGTGGTACCTCAGCCAGGTTCAAATGTTATTTGATCTATTATTTCTAGGCGGATCCTGCGATTGTGTTAAATGATGACAACAGCATTGTGGTCACATCAAATCGCCTGGCAGAGGGGGTGGTCCCACCACTGGAACAAGGAATGGTAGCCGGCCAGCTTGCATTAGCTGATGCATTAATCATTGGAAACTGCAGCAGTCAGGTGTGTCCTTTTCTATCTTCCTACTGCTATAACAAATGCATTATCTTTCCTTTTTTTTAGTTTTTACCATTACAAAATATCCTGGTGGCATACCTTTTAAGTAAGTATTAGACTCTAACTTGAGGTTCATTTTATCAAAAGCTACGGACTCAAATTCCAACCTTGAGTTGGATTTTACACTTTCTCTCCTGCCAGCAGGGTTTGAAAGGGGAGGGTGCATGTAAAATTGAGTGGCCTTCCCACTGCATACCTGCCCAGCCCTGACCTGTCTGAAATTTTAAAGGGCCAGGGGAGGTGTCAGGCTGCTTGCCCGCTTTTGGTTCTACCCAGGCTCATAAGTGTTCAATTAACGGCCACATAAGGGCTTCATCCCACCGCTACTGGTATTTTGCACATAGCGGGGTAATCCCCATGCGGCATGGTGGCACAGTGGTTTCATTCTGGCATCGGGTCACTGTCTGTGTGGAGTTTGCACATTCTCCCCATGTCTACATGGGTTTCCTCGCATAGTCTAAAGATGTGCGGGTTCGGTTGATTGGCCATGCTAAGTTGACTCGAGTGTTAGGGGATTAGCAGGGTAAATATGTGGGGTTATGGGAATAGGGCTTGGGTGGGATTGTAGTCTGTGCAGACTTGATGGACCGAATGGCCTCCTCCTGCACTGTAGGGATTCTATGCCATCAGGAAAGCCTCGTGTCGGGCCAAGTGCTGGGAGGGACATCACTTTTGAACACCTTGGGCCCAATGGAGACACCTCCCTCCCACTCCGAAAAGGTCATACCCTCCCTTTATAATCCTCACCGCGGTCTCTTGAACCCAAGCACCCTTTTAATTGCAGATTTTTATTGGATTCAAATTTCACCACTACATCACCACCTCACCAGAAATTGCTGCAGGAGTTCCCCATGGTAGCGTCCTAGGCCCAATCATCTTCAGCTACTTGATCAATGACCTTCCCTGCAATACAAGGTCAGGAATGGGGATGTTTGCTGGTGATTGCACAATGTTCAGAATCATTCAGAACTCAGATATTAAAGCAGTCCATGCCAATATGCAGCAAGACCTGGACAACATTCATGCTTGGGCTGATGAGTGGTAAATAATGTTCAAGCCACACATGCCAGATAGTGACCATCTACAACAAGAGAGAACCTAACTGTCTCTCCTTGATATTTCATGGCTTTACAATTGCTGAATCCCCACTTTCATCATCTTGGGAGTTAGCATTGACTGGAGACTGAACTGGACTAGCCATATGAATACTGTGACTACAAGAGTAGGACAGAACCTGGGAAACCTGAGGCAAGTAACTTGATTCCTAAAATCTGTTCACCATCTGTAAGACACAAATCAGGTGAGTATGGCTGCAGCAACATTCAAAAAGCTCAACACTCATCCAGGACAAAACAGCCTGCTTAATCGACACCCTATCCATCAATTTACACATTCACTCCCTCCACCATCGATACATAATGGCAACAATGTATACTATGTACGAGATGCACTACAACAAAACTTACCAAAGCTTCTCCACCAGCACCTTCCAAATCCAAGACATCCATCACCAAGAAAGACAGGGGCAGCAGACACATGGGAATACCACCACCTGCAAGTTCCTCTCCCATACCCTTTCAAATGAATGAAAAAACTTGAAACTAAAAGTAGCATTTGGATCTAAATGGGGTGTACCCAGCAGAGAAAATAAATATGTATGTGAATATGCAAGAACATTAATTGCCCCAAATGAGATAAACATCTAGCACAGACTGAGAAACACATTTTCAACCAATTGGAATTTATGTCTTAATGGGCTTTGAAGCACAAACCCCTTTCAAGTGGGGTTACAGTTATTCGAGAACAAATCAAACATGTAATTGTAGGCGGTCCCTCGGAGTTGAGGATAACTTTCGCCCACACTAAAAATGAGTTCTCAGGTAACTGAGGAGTCCGTGCTTGACCTTCATTGTCTGTCACAGGCTGTCAGGTGGTTGGAAGGGTGGTTACGTGGGGTGTTCGGATTGCCACGTGGTCCTTTTGATGTCTATGCTTGACTTCAGCTTGCTCTCAGTGATGAAACATAAGGTGTTCAGTTCCTTTCCACATGCTTTTCCTCTACTTCAGGTGATCTTGGGCAGGAATCTCTGTGGTAGCAAACATGTAGCAGTTTGGGCACTGTCACATCTACTTCATTCTCTTCCAGAAAAAGTATGAACACAGATGTGACATTTCCTGTTTTTGGGCCAAGTAAAAATTGAATATATTTTCTTGCTTAAAAGTTGAGAGATTTTCCATATCTTTAAAAATGATGCCAGTGATGTGACAATGTCAGTTCTTGTTATTTTGTCGATTTACATGAGTCTCTCTTTTTTAAATTTTAGGTTAAGTTCAGTGAGTTAACTATTGACATGTTCAGAATGCTACAGGCTCTGGAACGGGAACCCATTAATTTGGCCTCACAATTAAACAAGACTGGATCACAGGTGAGTTATGATCAGTGTACTTATCGATTTGTTGAACATGGAAGCAAACTCTAATTTGTGTAATACAATAAATCAGAACCAGATGAAATATATTTTCCCAAGATAGTGTCACAACAAGTTGTGTTTTCTTTTGGAATTTTATATTGTCAACTTGATGCAGAACATATATAGTACCATTTGATTTTACATGGTTTTGCTTACACGTGTTCCAATGTGTTTTGCTGCTACCTGGCCTGTTCCTTTTAAGGCAATGCTAAAGTACCAATCTGAGGAAATGATCTAAATAGGTCTCTTATCTATTTAAATGTGATTATGATGCTATGGCTCTTCTGGAAAGAAGCCAAGTTATGTCATGATCAGGAAAAAAAACGGTATGACATAACTGGGGAAACCAAACTGAAAGTGCTGGAAACACAGCAGACCAGTTGGGAATTGTGCAGGGATCTGATAAGTTAACATTTTTGGTGCAGACGTTCAAAACAGAAAAAAGGTTTGTACACAAAACTTTAACTTGTTTGTTTCTCATCACAGATGTTGACTGACCTGCTTTGTTTCTAGTGTTTTATATTTTTGTCTAAGATCTGTGGCGTCCTTAATTTTCTTTTTGCTTTTATTTGAATTATTTTAAGATTTTCAATTGCAGTTTGGTATACCATACACATTTTGGCAGATGTTATGACCCAGGCCAGAAACTCCAAAGTGTTTTATGAAGACAGGCAAGAGCCTAAGTTTTTACCTTTGAATTTGGCATGGGTGAGCATAAGGTGTTTCACTCCAGGTATGATTCAAGTGACCCACTAGGAAGCTTTTATCAAACAAAGTTTATTTAAGAACACAGATAACATATAGTCCGAAAGATTAGCAAAACAACCATGATATAGTATAAATCTTAACAGCTCACTATGATGTTCCAAATCAAATAACACCCAACAAACATGCACCTCTTAATAGATTTGGCACAGAAAGTGCAAATATGCTCATGTGTGGCTGGATTTTGCAGCTTTTTAACACCTGCTGCAAATTAGTCCTTTGAATGTTGGATTAAAACTCAGGCTTCCCAGTCCTGGAACTTTTAGCATGCCTCTGGTGAGAGAGAGAGACAGAGACACTGACTGCCTCCACCAGCTTCCAGTTAGCAACTAAACCAAAACTAAAACCTTGGACTTTTCTGTGGGGGGGGAAAAAACTGTCCCCAGGCAGCAACTGACCTGTCAATCAAGCGCCACCCAACAATTCCAAAAGGTTCATAAAACTCCAGAGCACCGCATTAGGCCAGATGAAAAATAAACTTGATGTCCATTATATTGCTTCAGTAACAATTAGAGGACACCAGCTGCAGATATTATGGCAACAATAAAATCTTGCAAAGGAACTACTTGGAAAAACCTGCAAAGAAACATGAGTAAAATACATTGCTCAAAGGAACAGTATCATCACACAGCTAATCTCAGCTGCAAAATGGATGAATCTTTGTTGAAGAGATCAGAGTCATAATTTTTCTTTCTTTTGAATTAGTCAACATATTGGTGATTGGGATTTTTGTTTTGTTATTTTGCCAGCAAGGATTGTGAGGAACAGATGATTGGGTCTTTCTCCAAGAAATGTTCAGACAGACCATCTTCTATTTGAAGATATGCTGTCAGAATTTCCTATTAATTAACACTTGCCAGCTAGAAAATTGTTCTTGCTGATACATTGGAACAGAAAATCTGCTTATGCCATTTGCTGTTTTTCTTTTCTTTGCAATAATGGGGATCTACAGGCCAGTCAATCTGAAAGAAGTCGAGAGTGTAAAAGAGCACTGGATTTCTCCACCAAAACTGTTAATCCCTGTTGACCAACATGATGAATATTTGTGGATGGGGTAGATTATGTTCTAGTTTCAGCCTTGCCCGCTTCAATCACAAATATTTATTCAAAGCAGTTGCCCAGCAGAAAGATGTATATAATTTGTGAATTTCCATGCTTCTGGCCAACTGCATTGACAAACTTTACAGGTTTCCCTGGAGATTCAGAAGTAATAACCATCTATGAGTCATAGAGACTCGGGGGTCCTAAGTTTGATCCCTATTCCTTGATTCAGTATTTATTACGGGTTACAATTATGTGCAGCTTTCCTGGAATAGAAAGGAGAAAGTAATTCACAAATTGTGAGTGCCAGACCATGACAGGATTGAGATTGGTTGTGCTGTCTTCCACAGTGAAAAACACATACCATCAAAGGTTGGTACTTCACTGAAATAGATTTTGTTCCTGTGAAATTTGTGACTGGAAGTGTGCAAAAGGGAGAATTTAAGGAGGAGAAAATTGTTTAAAAATCCCATGTTGACAGAAATGGAGGTTAAAAACATTTACAAGGAATTGTTTCAGTATGGCTGCATCAAATCTAATGGTGCACTTGTTCAGTTTCGTTGGTTGAGGCTTCTTCAATAAGTCTAAAAATTATTTTGTTGATACATCGCAGAATGAGTCATATCTGTGAGTCACTTGAGCAATGATATGGCATTATAGCCTTTATTTGTTGGCTAAAGGAAGCAAAGTATGTTGTGGTTTAAGTTTTTTGGAGTGCAATGAATATTTTTAAGTTTTACTAATTGAAAGTGGTTCTTTATTAAGATTAATTTTGAACAGCGTATGAGGGCAAATTGTCCTGACTCAGGAATGCTTTATAACCTATTGTGGAAACTCCAGCGATGCAAAAGGGGGCAAGTAACTTGGTAAAATGTAGATATATGGTTTGTATTATTTGTCTTTTATTCTTTCCAGGAGTCTACGGAAAAACCATCAAAACGCGAAAATCCTCACAAATATTTGCTGTACAAACCGACATTCAGTCAACTGTACACATTTCTTTCTGCATCTTTCAAGGTATGCTAACTTTCCAATGTTGATCAGTAGTTGGAGAGGAGGGTCACATAATGCATTCAAAACCATTTTTTAGAACAATATGTCAAGAAACTAATAATAGACTATTTTAGATCTACCAGTGAGCAATGAGACAGTGTAAATCGGTAATTTTATAGTAAAATGTTCTGTGGGAAAAAGTGATCATAATGATTGAATTTCACAATGAGTTGGTTAAATACAAACTAGGAAATAACTTCATAATTGGTATAATGAAGAGAGAGTTGGCTGAGGTAGAGTTGGGGAATTAGATTAAAAGATATAACCATAGATAACTATTGGTAAACATTTCAAGAAATAAGCTACAATTCTCAAATAATATATATTCCTTTAGAATAAAAGTTCCATTGAAAAATTGATCCATGACTAATCAGGATACTAAGATTAAAAGAAGAAGCTTATAATGTTGCTAAAAAAGTAGTAAACCTGAGGAGTGGCGGGTTTACAAATCAGTGATGAATGACCAAGATATTGATGAAGTGGGAAAGGATGTAAGAGTAAGCTAACAAAAAACATAAAAACAGACAAGAGGTTTTACAATTATGTTAAAGGAGAGAGATAGTGAAAGTAAACATTGGTCCTTTAGAGGCAGACAAAAGAAATGATAATGGTGACTGAGGAAAAGGCAAAGACAAATATTTTGTCTGTCTTCTCAGTGGAAGACATAAATAATGTACTGGGAACCCGGCATCTAATATGAATGAAGACCTAAAGAATTAATATTAGCAAAGCAAAAGTACTGACAAAATTAATGCAGCAAAAAGCTGGCAAATCTTCTGGACCCAATGGCCTACAAACAAGGGTTTAAGAGGTGCCTGCAGAGGTAATGGGTGCATTGGTTTTAACCGCCCAGAATTCCACAAATTCTAGACTAGTGCCTGTGGATTAGAAGGTACAAACTGTAACTCTCCTATTCAAAAAAAAGAGGGGAAGAGAAAACAAGGAACTAAGGACCAGTTGCCTTATATTAGTCGTAGAGTCATTTTATCATGGGTGTGACAAATGAGTGCTTGTTAAGTCACAATGAAGTTATGTAGGGACAACACAGTTTGATGAAAGGGAAATTATATTTGATGAATCTATTGGTTTTTGAGGGTGAAAAAAGAGAACAGGTGGATTTGGTGTCTTTGGGTTTTTAGAAGGCATTTGAAATGCTGCCACACAAGAGGTTTTTACTATAATGACCAGGTGAGAAGGGGTAAACTGGCTTCCCTCTATTTAACCTCCTTAGTTGGTCACGACAAAGGTTTAAGTTTCTTTTCCACAAGGATATGCCTGTTTCAGATCGGAATGTATTTAACTATTTAAGCTATGAACCAATCAAACAAGGTTTCTTTTGAGTCAAAGAGCGAATTTATTAACAAAAATGTGATGTCAAGTATTGGGCCTCATGCAGTCATTCAGGCCCACTCACAGGAACACGCATTCTGGGCGATCAAAACCAATGCCCCCATTACCTCTGCAGACACCTTTTAAACCCTTCTCAGGAATACACATGCCCGCGTACGCCTTCCTGCGCGCGCGCACACATGCATTCGCACAAGCACATACACAGCTATCAGAAATAAGGGGAATTAGAGTCTAATTTTTTAAAAAGCTAAAAGAATATATCCTTTGATTGTCCCTGATGCGTAGATTTTAAACACCGCGGCCAATGGCCGCACAGTGGCACAGTGGTTAGCACTGCTGCCTCACAGCTCCATGGACCTGGGTTCGATTCCCAGTTTGGGTCACAGTCTGCGTGGAGTTTGCACATTCTCCCTATGTCTGCGTGGGTTTCATCCGGGTGCTCCGGTTTCCTCCCACAGTCCAAAGATGTGCGAGTTAGGTTGATTGGCCATGCTAAGTTACCCTTGAGTGTCGCGGAATGCATAAATTAGAGGAATTAGCGGGGTAAATTATGTGGGGTTCTGGGGATAGGGCCTGGGTGGGATTGTTATCGGTGCAGACTCAATGGGCTGAATGGCGGTCTCCTGCATTGTAGGGATTCTATGATTCAAAGGCTTCTGGTGTGCGATCACAGTTTCTGGTAGTGTTGGCTTCCCGAACCGGGTGTTAGACCTATTCCAAAAGAGGAAGAGAGAGAGAGCAGACTTCAGCCTGTTTCCTCTGCTGAAGACTTTCTTGAAGCAGCCTGTCCATTTCCAATCTCTCTCTGGTAGCTGGCAGGCTTGTCTTAAAATACTTAAGCCATTTTGTATTTCCAAGAGTTTTGGGTGTGTCTCTCTGGCAGCCATTGTCTCAATGTCCAGTACTTTGCCTTTTTAATGTCTCCTCCAGAGATGGTTGCAAGTTTCGATGGGTGTCTGGATTATAGGAAATGTCTCTCTTATCACAGTCCCCTGAGGGTGCTTTGTTTGTTTCTCACCTTCACCCTAGAATATGGCCTTGCATTTTTAAGCAGTTTGCTCTGCCTCTGTTCAAATTGCACAAGTTCCAGTCATTTGAAAATTTAAAAATCATATTTTCAAAAAAATAAGGGACATAGCCTTCTGTCAGTTATATAAGATTAGGGCTCGTGGGATTGGAAGTATTGTATTAGCATAAATTAAGAACTGGTTAACAGAGAGAAAGCAGAGTAGGAATAAATGAGTTATTTTCAGGTGGAAGGATATAATAATAAAAGTAACATAGAGTCCATGCTTGGCCCTTAGCTGGTTATAATCTATATCAGTGATCTGGATGAGGGGACTGGATGTTACATATTCAGATTTGCTAATGATACAAAGCTAAATTACAAAATAAGTTGTGAGCAACTTGCAAAGGTATAAACATCAGGCCAGTGATTAGGGAAATGGAGTATGATATGAGGAAGTGTGAAATTATTCACTCTGTCAGAGAGAATGGAAAAGCAGAATATTTTTAAAAGTTGAGAGGTTAGTAAATGTTGGTATGCAGAGCAATTTGGGGGCCTTAAACATGAATAACAGAAAGTTAACCTGCAGATGCAGCAAGTAATTAGGGAGGCAAATGGCATATTAGTGCTTATTGCAAGGGATTTGGAGAACAAGAGTAAGGAAGTCTTGCTGAAGTGTTATAGGATTTTGGTGAGACTACATCTGGAGTACTGTGTACAGTTTTGGTCTCCTTACCCAAGAAGAATATACTTAAGAGAAGATGCAACAAAGATTCCATCAATCAATTCCTGGGAATGGAGAGGGCTGTCCTCTAAGGAATGATTTAAGAAGGATGGGTCTATGTTCTCTGCAGGTTAGAAGAATTCGAGTTGATTTCATTATAACACACAAAATTCTTAAGAGCTTGATGGAGTAGATGCTGAGAGGCTATTTCCTCTGGCTGGAGAGTCTAGAATTAGGGGGTCATAGTTTCAGGGTAAGGCGTTGGCCGATTAGGACTAAAATGAAGAAAAATTTCTTCTCTCAGAAGATTTGAATCTTGGGAACATTCTACCACTATGTTGTTGAATATTTTCAAGGCTGTGATTCATAGATTTTTGGATACTGATCAAATCTAGGGATATGGGGATAGGGTGGGGAAGTGGAGGTGATGTAAAAGTTTGATTATGCCCTTATGAATAGCAGGGCAGACTCTAGAGCCATATTCCCTACCTTGCTCCTAACTCTTATGTTTGCCAGTGTAAAGTTTTAATCCAGAACTGTCTGTATGCACAGTATTAGTGCTGAAAGCTGTCAAATGCTTGTAAGAAAACCTAAATATCAAATACAGTTAGTGAATGCTAAGTTGCGAACTGAAATGTGCCATTGTGATTTTAAAATGAATGTAAAATCTTTGAAGAGCTCTAGTTTCGGTTAAGAACCTATCTTTCAAGCTATTGCAACTATTCCCAACAGTTTAAGTTTAAGAAATTTGAATTGTCATTAACTGAAGGTTTCAGGGATTTATTTTGTACCCTCTGGTAATGGAGAAGAATGTCAAGTGATGAAAATTTTACTCATCTGTAAATGATATCCCCTTTTCAAATTACAATTTTTTTTACACCATTAACTAAAATACATGATCAAATCTCAATTATTAACTGAAATGTTAAAACAGTTAAAGTTGGGTAACCTTTCAAGAACATTTTGATAAACTGTGTAAGTGTCACCTATGTCTTAACATTTTTTTAAAAATGTTTCCTCGTTGGGAGAGTGACATCAGCTGGATCCCACACTTCTACCAATGTTGCTGTTAATCTAAGAGACATGAGTAGAGGACATAAAATCTCCCATGATTATTATTCTATCTGCTTCTAATAAACTGTCAAGTAGCAAAAGGGGTATAGGGAATGGAGTTTTTACAATGTGTACAGAACTTCTTTCTTATCCAGTATATAAAAAGCATAATAAGAGTGCCAACCCTGCAGAATCTAGTATTGGGAAATGAGCCACAATAGATCAGAGATGTGAGTTTAAAGGAACATTTAAGCAATGTGATAATTGGGGTAAGGATGAGCAGAAATATTAAAAGGACATGAGACAAAGACTGAAGTAATAAATTGGAAAATAACTGATTAAAGGGATAATAATAGAACTAAGGAAAATTAATTGGAAACGTTTACTGACAAACATAGAAATCAAAGAATAGTTGGAAACATTTTAAATGGTGATCAGTAGAGCCTAAGAGAAACACATCCAACTAAAAAGCAAACACTAGTCTGTAATGACACACCCTGGGTGAATAAAGAAATAAGAGCAAAATTGAAACCTAAGAAAAATGTACACTAAGAACACAGAAAAGAAATTAAGTCGAAAGGGAATAAGGGAAGGTTAGGAAAGAAGTCAATAAGACCAGTAAGAAGGCAAAGACAAACCACACAATTATCAAGAATTATAAAAATATATAGTATTCTTTGGACACATAAACAACAAAATAAAATCAGGATCGAGATAGATAGGATCACTAAGTTTACCCACAATTAACTTACAAATAATGACAAAGAAATGGCAGAATTATTAAATAATTACTTGGTATTTACAAGGGATCCTAACATGATAGACAAAACATGAGTAAAGAAATCAAAATAAATACAACATAAATGTAAGATAGAAATGGGAAAGGAGCAGAAGGATCTACGGTTATAGATAAACATATAAAAAAGTAGTGACACAAGTTCATGAGGCCATTTGAAAAAAGCAAACAAAGCGCTCTGGTTTATTTCTAGCGGGATGGAACTGAAAAGCAGAAATTTTGTTCACCTTGTATAGAACATTAATTAGACCACACTTGGAGTTCTGTGAACAGTTCTGGTGTACAGTTTATAAAAAGGACATGCAGACACTGGAGCACATACTAGAATACCAGAATTAAGACTGATCTAAATCATCTTTAAATGACCTAAAAATCATTCAGCAGAAATAAGTATTTTTGTCCAAAATGCAATGATTTAACCAGTGAAATGGTTTAAAGTACATCAGAACAGCAGTTGCATATACCAATCTATTATTTTTCTTTATTTATGCTTCATATTTAAAAATAAAGAGCAACAAAGTTAATGATCTTATCAGATAGTGTTTTATAAACAATAATACATGCAATTTCAAATATAAATATTTATATTTTCATTTTCAGGAGCTGCCTGGAAATAGTGTCCTCCTGGTCTATCTGTCAGCTACTGGCGTGTTTCCTACAGGTCGTTGTGATTATGAAGGTATAATAAAGACCTAGTCACTTGCAGGGCATGAATTGAGTTCAAAACAATTACACTTAATTTACAGGGAAGGGGACTGTGGGAAATTTTATTGAACACAGGAGAATTTTTCAATTTCAGTGATTTTTGTTATTCATTCATGGGATCTGGAGTCGATGGCAAGGACAGCATTTATTGCCCATCCCTAATTGCCCTTTAGAAGATGATGATGAACCATTTTTTTTTAAACCACTGCAATTCGTGTGCTGTAAGTCTACCCACAGTGCTGTTGGGGAGGGAGTTTCAGGATTTTGACTAAGTGACAGTGAAGGAATGGCTCTATAGTTCCAGGGTGTGACTTGGAGGGAAGTTTATGGGTGGCGATGTTCCTGTGTGTATGCTGCCCTTGCTCCTACTTAATGTTTTCACCATGCAAATTTGCGATTTTGGGAAGTGCTGTCAAAGGAACGTTGGCAAGTTGCTGCAGGGCATCATATATTCAATACCACTCCTGACTTCTCCCCCGGGTGTTAATAGTGGTGTTTCAGCAATTGTAATGCTATCTAACATCATGGGGGATTAGATTTTGGAGATAGTCATAGCCTGGTTTGTGTAAATGATGGAAATGTATTACATATTTGTGAGTGCAAAAACAATAATTTCCGTAAATCAATTGGGAATTCATATTCTGTTTATTTCTATGCTCTTTTGACTTGAAGTTTAAATTATTCCCAAAAAATGAAATTGGCCTTCTAGATTTTCCTATCCGATTTTAAAACTTCTTCATCTTAAATACTTAAATCTTCAGAGCATCGCTATTTCCTCCCTGGTTTCCTTTAGCAGCAAAAGCTGCTGCCATTATGTCCAAGCTGAGTAAGAGTGTGAAACAACAGTAACCTGATTGAGAACACCAAACTGTGTGTTTACCAAGCCTGCATCTTCACACTCCACTACAGTAGTGAGACTTGGATAGCATAAACCTGACAGAAGAAAAGGCTGAACATTTCCCATCTTCACTGTCTTGGATATATCCTCGGCATCTCTTAGCAGCACCAGGTCACCGACGTGGAGGTCCTGGAGCATACTAATTCCATTGCTAAGCCAGCAACACCTGCACTGATGATCACCAGATGAGTGACAGCCCTTTTCCCAAAGATCATCTGTATGGTCAGTTGGCATTGGATCACTACCTCCTGAGCAACCATACCTCTGTCACCAGGACACCTGGATGTGAGATATGAAGATGGCAGACATTGACACTGACAACTGGGAAATAATCATTGACAGTCATAACCTCTGGAGTTGGTCAGGCTGTATGGAAGAGCATTGGAAGAGCTGAACAGAAATAAAAAGCTCAACATGCTGAGAAAAGGGCCCAGAGAAAAAAGGGGCTAGCAAATTGTGTGCCTTCCCAGCCTAATGTCTTCCTTGCAGCAAGGACTGCCATGCCAGAGTGGGGCTACACCACTGGAGTGAGCTACAGTGGGTGATAGTTAACACAGTTGACCACCACAGCACAAATCATTGTCTTATGAGAGAGAAGTTCAATTTAATGGTTCTGAACCTTTTTACAAGCCTCTATATCTCCAGATGTGAATGGTGTTCCACATGGGGTCTAAACAGGATCTTGTACAAGGAAACTTTAGTGCTCTTAATTTTATGTTAGATAATCCTAGCTATACATGCTAATTCTGTTTGTTTTTGTGATAAACTGTCGGCACAATTTGTAGATCTCATATACATTGGTTTCTTTACATTTGAAAAGACTTTATATACATGTTACGTTTATCTACATTAACTGTCATCTCCCTGATATATACTCATTCTCCAATGCATCTAGATTAGAATATCTTTTTTCTCTTGCGGGCTCTGACACCAACCCAGATATTCATGTCATCTGTCGAGAGACCCTCTAACATCATCCAAATCATTGATATAAATCATGAAGAGAAGTAACTGTAAAATTGTCATTGTCAAATTCCACTCTGTGGGGAACCGCTAGAACCACTATGAGAGCACAGTGAATTCTCCTTTTAACCCAGATTCTGTACTTCAATCTCCGAAGAAGCTAACTTGAACTGTAATATAGTATGTGATACCTTGTCAAAAGCTCTGCAAGTTAAAATACACAATTTTTGAGCTACCTTCATCCATGAACCTAATAATCCCCTGGAGGAATTTAAACAGGTTGCTAATCTGTTCTCCATCAAGTAAGTTAGTTTGGTGCAGAGTATCCCAAAAGATCTTTTTAGATTCAGACACAGAAGGAGGCCATTCAGCTTATCATGCACATGTAAGCTTTTTGAAAGCGCTATTCAGATAGTCCCTCTCCCTACTCTTTTCCCAAAGCTCTGATTTTGTTTTCTTTCAAGCATTTTACTAGTTTCCTTTGAAAGTTGTGATTGAATCTACTTTTCCCACCCTTTTCAGGGAGTGCATTTCTCGTTTGCTCAACATAGAAACATAGAAGATCACTATAACTTGCTGTGTGAATATTTTTTTCTTCATTTGTTTCTGAACCTCTCCCAGATGTCCCTTTTTGGTTATACAGACCCTTCGACCCTGGAAACCGTTTCTCCTTAATTACTTTAACAAAATCCTTCAAAATTTTAACTCTCTCTGCTTTAAGCAACACACTTCCAGTTTTCCCCCTCTCAGTAACTGAAACATTTATCCTAGTAACTATTCCAATAATCTTTTCTCCCATACTCTCAAAACGTTTGTGGTTCCCAAAATTGGCCACTGTAGTCCATCTGGGACTTAACCAAGGTTTATTTTAACTTCACTCTGACAAAGTGTCATCCAGACTCGAAACATTGGCTCTGTTCTCTCTCCACAGATGCTGTCAGACTTAGAGATTTTTCCAGCATTTTCTGTGTTTGTTTATTTTAACTTCCTTATTTTTGTTCCTTTTATGATTATTTATTCGTGCAAGCTCATAGACCCATCAGTTTCCATTTCTAACTTCATTGCCTTTTTGAATCTTGGTATAACATGAGCCTCCTTTCAGTCATTGGATCAATGCCAGAGTCCAATGAGCCATTGAATATACGAGTAATCACAAATTGCATTTATATAGCAGTGTTAATTTAGTAAAATGTCCCAAGATGCTTCACAGAAATAATTTCAAACAAAATTTGACATCAAATCACATAAAGGAATATTAGGACAGGTGACCAAAAGCAGAGTCAAAGAGCTGGGTTTAAGGAGTGTCTTGAAGGAGGAGAGAATGATAGTGAGTTAGACAGAATTCGGAAGGAAATTCTAAACTTTGAGGCCTAGGGAACTGAAGCAATGATGTGAGGTGATAGAAATTGGGTATGTGTAAAAGGCCAGAGTAAAGGGACTGCAAACATCTCAGAAGATTGTAGGGCTGGTGGAAGTTAGAGATAGGGAGGGGCAAGACCATGGATGGATTTGAATGTAAGAATTTAAATTAAAATTTATTTCCTTGCCTCTTGAAAGTATTGAGTTCTTGTTTCGCTCTGATTATCTCTGACATCATGCCCAAATGGTTCTTCTTTATGCCATGCTATTCACCCATGGAGAACATTGCTTGATCCTGTCCTCGACAAACATCCTCATGTGTCTACTCCTAACAGTTGTCTTTAAATAGTAATTAGGAATAGGAATTTTGGTGCTATTTCTCTCTGTTAATCCATGGGTATGCTTTAATTAACTTTATAATTAGAATTTCAATAACATGACTAACTTGTACTGAGGTTTGTTTTTTTTGCCTCATGAGGATGATCTACTTCAGCGCACCTTTTGTTTGTTGTGACTTGCCCACTAACTGCTTGGTACTGCAGTGTTGTGGTATCAGTTACCACGCAACCTCTCAACACCGTTGGTATTTTAATCCTTCTCTTTCCTACCACTTCCTTCATCCTCCATCTTTGCTATTCTCCTTCATCCTAGTTCAGGATGATGGAGCAACAAATCGCGAACAGTAATTTGCTACTGATCCATTTTAAATAAACATTTGAATTTGTATAATTCAGGAATGAATTCCTCTGGGGAATCTTGAGTGCAAGTACCAGAAGTGAGATTTGATCTTTGAATCTTGTTATTCAGAGACTGTAATAAGTCCAAGGAGGCGAAAGGCCCTTCACCAGAATTCCTTTATTTACAAGATCCTTCAATACTATACAGAGTGCCCTGTATATATCTACAGCCTGGAGCTCCCTGATTGGACCATCAATTAGGCCTTTAAATGGGGAAATCTTTCAACACCAACCAAATAAACAAACTCAGATTAACTTAAGGACAAATGAAAATGGGCAGCTCCCCAAAAAGAGGGGGAACAGCCCAAACAGAAAACAAAGTCGAAAGGAAACTTACAACATTAAATCATAATGTGATTTTCGGGGTTTATAATACACCCCAGTCCCTGCGGTGCCCAACGGGCGCGGAAGGCATCAACTGCGCCTGTGGACACTGCATGCTCCCTCTCCAAGGACACCTGGCTGTAAATATAGCCGCGGTAGAGGGGCAGACAGTCAGGATGGACGACCCCGTCGATCGCCCGCTGCCTGGACCTGTTGATAGCTCGCCTCGCCAGGCCCAGGTGCAGGTTGCCTTTAAATGGGGAGTTCATATTCAAGCAGGCCAACCTCAATTGTCTGGTTAAAGTCATTACAGAGACCAATGCTTCAACATTGTTGTCACTAATGTGTTCCAGTGCTGTTATATATTAGCACAACCTACATTAGAGAGCGCAAACATTGGATAGGATCCAGTACACCACAAATGCATAAGCCATGTTACTGCTTTGACTTTAAAAAACATAATAAGAGGCTCTTTTTTTAAAAAAAACAGTTGGCATAGTCCCCACAGAAGTAATGGTCAGAAGAGGTTTTCTTGTATCTAACTTCTGAACAAGCAACTGACCATTAGCTGTCCAACTGCTGAAGTAATGCTAGCATCAGAAATATATTGTCTCAGGCAGACCTATGCTTGGATAAATAAAAGCAGGGAAAGGGAAGGCTGGGAGTTTGAAAGAGAAAAAGTGAGTTGTAAAATACCAGAATGCAGGATTGCTGCTTTATACTACAATCTGTATTTTAACAGATTAAATGATGATAACTGCTGATGACCAAATTTATTGTCTAAATGTAAACGTTCCTTATGATCCTAAAAATTAAGTGCCTTTTTTTTCTTTTAGTTGTTTGCAAATTTTCCCTGCAGCATTGACTTTTGTACACTTAAGAATTTGTCTATAGATCTGACATTATTTACTCTTCATAGTGTAAAACCAAGCTGCCCGTTAACCCATTCTCAAGTTGTATGCTCTAAAGAGCTTTACAGCCAATTAAATAGAATTGATCTTGTAATGCAGGGGGATATCTGCAGCCAATTTGTATACTGCAATGTTCCACAAATAGCAGTGAGGCCAGATCATCTGTTTAAGTGATATTGGATGAGGAATATTTTCCAGGACATCTGAGGGGGCAGACGGGACTCTTGTTAAGTGTCTCATTCAAACAATAGCACCTGAAGCATTGCAGCAGTCCCTCAGCATTGCACTGAAATGTCAGCCTACATTATAAGTTCAAATTTCTGGAAGACCCTGCAATCCTTCAATTTTGCTTTATTTCACCAAAGGAAATCTGGTGAGCTCTTGTTTGATAGTACTAAAAAAAAAATAGGGCTAAACTTAGGTTCTGGTTGATGAATGAAAAAAAATTCATCGAAATATCTATCTAGCAAATTAAATTTTCTCAGCATGCTTAACATTTATAACCACGAGTGTCACTATTATTAATGTTTATTGAAAGTTAAGCCATCAAAAAGAATTGATGTGTTTGTAGGTGAATCGGCTTAATGATTAATGAGATGTCAAGCATCACAGTAGCAGCCTTGAGATGTGATTTTATATCCTTGCAGTGTGTTTTAGATCAACACTGCCAGCTAACCATTACTTGTTTTTTGAATAATCTTTCCTGCTGGCGTGGGAAGAGTTGTGAAGTCTTCTTAACAGTTTTAACGTTCCTTCAATTTCACTATCTCCGAATGTTAAGATCTGTAATTTCTCACAAGCTCTCCTTATAAAATGAATGCTTCAAATTACTTTTTAGGTAAATGCACAGGCTGCTATAGTACTGAGCTGTATGGATTAGTAAGATCCTAGATTTGATGCCTGGTCTGGATTGAGCTAGCTGATCTCAGTTGGGGAATTACAATTAGTTTGGGCATCAATAAGCGAGGAAAGGGAAGAACTAGCCAGCGTAGACTGTTTTTGATCACTGAGTGACTTCAGGTAGAAAGCAGCATGTGTGAACTTTGTGTGAGGATAGAATTAAGTTTAGCTGTGATGCTGTGTTGCATAGTTCATTCTGAATCAAGAAGATTGGCCACTTGGGAGAAATGCCAGTGTATCCCACCAAGTATTACTATCTTCAAGAAATGGAGTGAAAAATGAGTTAGGGGTTATAGCAGGGGATACAGAAATCCCTACTTTTGAGACTATTAAAACAAGTAGATTCGTTTAAAAATAGGGACATAGTGTGCCTTATATATATATATGCCAAAGGTATCACAATGTGCCTCACTTGTATATCATACGAAGATATGGTCTGTCTAAGCACATTTAATCATTTTTGAATAAGTATTATAAATTTAAACTGTATTTTTGTATTTTATTGTGAGCTTTAGCCAACAAGCAACTTGCCCCTTAGCATAATGGGAAATAAGTTTAATGAGACAGACCACATTCTTTTGGAACAATGAAGCATAGAGCGTATACCCTATTATCAGGGGCATGCCAAGCAGCTACTGGCAACCAAGATTATTGAAATGAATAGAAGGATTCAGCTGCATTCAGCCTCCACTAATAAGGGGACAGAAAACAGACCAGAGAAGATGACTCCCTTCTGGTACCCAGGACTGCAGATGTTAGGGGTGTAGGTAGGGTTACTAGGCAACAGGGGAAAGTACTTCTGGGTTTGGTTGACCAATGAATCCCTAATTCTGCTGGAAGGTAGAATGCTATTGGCCAAAGTAAATGAAGTGTATTAATGTAATTGGACCATCCAGCTTGGATGACAGATTGGGTGGGAGAGTCAAATCTTCAGAAATGTATATCTGTTGTACCCATGTGATGTAAGGCCAGAGAGAAGTTGGAATCCTCTGACTATCTCTCCCCATGCGTTGATCAAATAAAGAACATCTTTAACCTCATACTGTCTTTTGCAAATCTTTGTGTTTGCCGAGATTGGCTAAACGCAAGACCGCCCCCCCCCTCTCCCCCAAAGTGGGACGCCCCAAGAAATTCCCCTTGCAGGAGTGTTGGGGAAAGGAAGGGGAGATACTTTAACAAAAAAAGAAGACAATCCATAGGTATTAATTTAAATTTTTAAATCGTATTAATGCACTTTAAGTACAACTGTGGAGAAAGGATTGTTGTATTTATTCTCAAATTTGTGTTTATTATTGTGATTTTTGTTTTCCTTTATGATGCATGTGCACCAGTAATAATTTTAAAAATTATATATACCTAAACTGAAGTTGAAATATTTAATTCATATTTTCATGCTTGTCTTTAAATGTCACTACAAATGCCTGTTCTTTAAATCTAAGCCTGATACTAAATTACTTTCTGGAGGAAGTAAGGAAAGATTTCTAGTCTTGTACCATGGATATTGTTGGTTATGTTATCTTTGGCATTAAGATTATTTTCCTTTCTGCAGTTTGTAGTATCCTTCCTTTGTTCTCCACTATTATAGATACTGCCTCTTTTGAAAGAAGTATCAGGGTAGAAGTTATAGTCCATGATATTTTGAGGCTGTCACATTCCTGTATGGTCTAACTTTTGACATTTATCTCCTGACACTTTCTTGTGCTGAATGGGATATTGAATGGGATAGAAGAGAATCTGAAGTATATTTATTCACTGAAGGATTGTTTGCCTGAACTAGTTTTATGGCAAGGATTGCTTTTATAATGTGGGTTACAGAATACGTTATGCCTGTGTAAAACTATCAAAAGCATGCATTAAGAATGTTGGCAAAGACGAATTGAAAACAAGGATACAAAATATTAATTCTTTCTATGCCCTCATAATCTGAAGTGAAAACTTCAGCAATGGTGATGTTTAAACTTAACTTGGGCTGCACAAGATCCCAAATGGGTATTTAGGCCAACTGAAGGTCTACAATAGATTTTACAAGCTCTTCTGCCATGTTTTTAAAATGATTAATTTGGGCAGATATTGATTTTTCCTTGGTGTTTCATAGCTAGTTTTACATGGTGGAGTAGGTGCATAAAGAGGAAGATATAATGAGCCCAATTTTAACTCATTCAAAACTCTTACACAGTTTAAAATCAGCATGCAAGTGTCTCTATCTGATACTTGGAGTGAAAGCATATTCATTCGCATTTTGCTGGACGATTGGCAAAAAAAAACTTATTTTGTGTTCACATTAAGTGCTTAGGTTTGCAGGTTATGGAAACCTGCACAAAAGTGATTGTTATATTCTGGATTTTACAGTAGGGAGTACCTGATGGTGGAGAGGGAATTTTTCAAGATGTTTTCTGTTCACAACCATTAAACAGAAAATTGAAGTGTGGTATAGCAAAATAATCTCTTCCTACATTTGAAATATTCCTCAATGAGTTTAGAAAAACCTAAAGTCCTCTGGATTTCAATGTAATCGAAGAATAAATAAAAAAAATTGAAGACTTTTTATAGAATATATTGATTTATCCTGATGAAATAATACTTTCATCACACATCAAGGTCCAAAAATAACTACATACCGTGTTGCACTATCAAATCAGTATACGCACATTTACACGCTGTGGAATTCTTTAGCTCAATGGATTGTTAGAAACACAAAATGAGTTGTATTGTGGAAAATTTATAATACATTTATTAATGAGTAGTTTTTAATCCAGCATTATTTTAATTATCTGGATGGCAGTCTACTTTTAATAACCAACCATATGGACTTTAAAATAAGCTCACTGCTGATTATCAGTTGTGTTAAGATCTGCAATGCACTCACTGGAGTGGTGAAATCAGACCCCTGAGGAACTTTTAAAAGGCAATTGGACCTTTACTTGAAGAGGACTAATTTGTAGATCAGTGAGGAAAAATCTAGGGTGTAGAATTAAATTGGATAGCTTTCTCAAATAATTGGCATGGACTTTCCAGCATGATGGGCTGAATAGCCGCCTCCTGTCCAACATGATTCTTTGATAAACCAGAATGTGTAATTTTGCATGAATCATTGCATCAATCAGATCAAAAGATAAAATGATTTTAAGTATTCATGTAGAATTTTTAATACTGAAAATGCAGAATACGTTGTACATTTTATGGGAACATTACTCCAAGGACATCTCTCTGTATTTCTTCAGAGGAACATTGTCAAAAAAAAATTTGACAATGACATGCATAAAGAGATGCTAGGGCAGGTAACCTGAAGCTTGGTCAGAGCAAGGAGTGCCTTAAAGGAAGAAAGGAAAGGGCTAGAGATGTGTATGGATGGAATTCCAGAGTTAGGGCCATGGCAACTGAAGACAACTGACAGTGCTAGAGTGATTAAGATCAGGGATGTGGATGAGTATAGAGATCTTGGAGGTTTGTCGGACGATTGCAGTGTTGGAGAAGAATTGTTTGAAACTTGTAATCTGCAGGTGTTCAGCAATTAATGAAGAATGCTCTAATTATTAAATTCATGTATAATGAAAGCATGTTTGTTCAACATGTTGTGAAGAGCAAAATGTAAAGAAACAACCTATGTATAACCAGGGTGGCTACACCAATCTCAACTAAATTAGTAACAAACTTGAATGACAAAATTATTTTTGTTTTCCTGTTTAGGTCCATATGATTTTGGTGGGGTGCTCACCAACAATAATCGTGATGCAGGAAGCATGGAAGTAATACAAAAACGCAACAATTCATTTAAAGAAATGCACTGGTATGTCAGTTCAGTTTCAGTACAGGTATTGAGGAAGCTTTGAATATTTTATGACAGATGTGCTCAACATGATTGCTACATTTTGCAGATTGCTAAGTTCAACATGAGATGTATGGAATCAAACCAGAGGGACCCATGATTGGCAAAGTCATAAGCAAATTTTTAAAAAAACTGACGAGTTTTCATTTTCATGTAGCACCATATTTAAGTGTTGATGAATATTAACACTTTCATACCTCCTGTCTTCCCAACTTTATCTTTCCCTTTTATTTTGGTAAAGTGGCTGCCAGTGCTGGACGGTTATAGCAGGTTTTTATAAAAGAATCATCCATGTTTCAATCAGTTTTATGATGATTCGCATAGCTCTCTATCTCCTGCACTCAAATACTATGTATCTTTTCTGATAATCTCCCCCTGGGAGAGTTGGTAATTTGTTGATTTAACATTTACACTAATTGCAGGAATCTGTTTACTATATTACACATACCTTCTGCTGTGCTACCCCTTTTACTTCAGAGTTAAACTGGATTTACATGATACAGTGATTAAATAGTTTAATCTTCATAGAAAATCCTTTACATTGAATTAAATTTATTTTGAATATTTTTGCCAAGTTTGTACTGTCCACTGTTGGCACATATGGATATGTACAGCATGAATTCTTGATAAAATTGGAACTACATAGAGCTGTAATTCATCTGTATTTTCCTTTCTCTTTAGCCTACATCCTGGTGATTTTTTCCCTTTCACACGGAAACCATTATTTCTAATTGTGGACTCTTCAAATAGTATAGCATATAAGGTAAGCTAAAATCTGCATTAAAATGTTTCTGTGGTTTCAGTTGTAATTTAAAACAGACATCAATTCCACTTCCATTTTACTGTAATTATCTTAGAATCATAAAATGGTTACAGCACAGGAGGCCATTCACCCACATCGGTTCCTTGCCTATTCTCTGTAAGAGCGATTCAACTAGTCCCACTTCTCTGTCTTTTTTCTGCAATTTTTTTCTCTCCAGATGACTGTCCAATCCTGTTTTGAAAGCCATGTTTGGCTCTGCCTCCACCACATTCTCAGGCAGTGCACTCCAGATCTTCAACACCATTTGTGTAGAAAAGAAGTTTTTCCAAACCCCACATGATTCTATCCACAAAACTAAAACCTTTGCATCCATGGAACAATTCTTGTGAATCTTTTATGCACCCTTCCTAATGTCTTCAAATCCTTCCTAAATAATGGTGCCCAGAACAAGATAGAATACTTCAGCTGAGACCAAACTAGTGTTTTTATATTCTATGCCCTTACTTATTATTAACCTTTAAGTCAATCTGCCCTGCCAGCTTCAATGATTTGTGCATGTATACCTTGAGTCCCTCTGCTCTTGCACGAGTCTACCTACTCCCTACCTTTTAGAATTGTATACTTCATTTATATTGCCTTTTCTTGTGCCTTCCACCAAAATAATTCATTTCACACTTATTTGCATTATAGTTCATCTGCCACGTCCCTGCCCAACCCACAGGTCTAAATCCTCCTGAAGTCTATCATCGTTTATGTCATCTGCCAATTTAGAAATTGTGCCCTGTATACCCACGTTTAGCTCATTAATATACATCAGGAAAAGCTGGGGTCCTAACATTGATCCTGGGGAACTCAGTAGAATCATTCCTCCAGCTGGGCCTGATCTGTTCCCACTCCATTGAAGTTCATCCTCCCCATATTAATTATTTTTACCCTGGATTGCTTCTTCTTTCTTTTCGGAACCAATCCTACCTTTTTTTGAGGTTATTGTTTTAACATCATATTTACACATAGTTTCTGAACCTGCAGCTTGTCAAATATATATATATATACCATGCTCTGCTCATTCACATACACACACAATAAACCTAATTTAGATCTTATACATTCCGTCTTATTCTGATTCCACCTAAGACCTGACCATTTCCCACTCTAGTGGCATCGGACTTTCCCAATTTTCTGCACCTTGGTTCTCCATTTTAATGTTAACCCCTAGTTCCCACACTATCGCTAAGTTAGTCAAATCCTCCCCAAGAGCACTAGTGTTACGATCCCCGGTTGGTGTTATTACTGGACGAAATGGAACCATGGGTGTAATTCTCCCCCCAAAAATTCTAAGTGTCGAACGCGCGTGAAAACGGGAGTAATTCACGCTGGGTTTTTTAGTGGGAGTTCAGAGAAGAATCTCCCACACTCTGTGCACTGCAGAGGCCACCAACATGAATGTCATTCAATTTCAGGGGCCTATTCCCACTGGAGAAGCTGAAATCGGTGCACTGAGCAGGCCATTGCGCATGTGCCGATCTTTCAGTGCCGAGATCGGCGCTTGTGCGGGTGACCCTGCACTGATGGCTTCCCAATTGCTGGCCAGCCGATCGCTGCCCCCGACCATTCCTGGCCCAGCACCGACCCCTCCCTCCTGGCCTGCCCTGATCTCCAGCAGCCCCCCCCCCCCCCAACAGTTACCCGCAGTGCTGACCCATCCACCCCAGTCGTTGGACTCCCTTCTTCCCCCATAGATCCCTATGCAGAGTGGCAACGGGACCCCCCCCTCCCATTCACACCAATTGCCCTGCCCCCATATGCCCCACCTCCTTAGTACTGCCACATGCCTAATGGGCTGTGCCCTGGGCATTGGCACTTTGCCCCTACTGCAGTGCCAGGGTGCATAGGCTGGCACTGCCAGGGTGCCAATGCCCAGGGGGGCACCCTCCGCCACTCAACCCTCTGGAGGCCCCTGATCATAACCCCCCCCCTCTCCCTTTACTCCAGCAGGGTCAGGCAGCTAGTTCCTTGAAAGTGAACAGCTACTGTAATCCCCATGGGAAAGAAGAACCACTCTGGTGGGGTGAGAGAAGCTAGCGAACTTGGAGACTTCAGTCCTGGGCCCGCTAATCATATTTATATTATATTTAAATATAAATATTTCTGACATGCGCTCTCTCTCACTGAGTCCCTACCTTGACTCGTTCTCCCTCTCTCACTGAGCCCCTGCCCCAACTAGATCTCTCTCTCTCACTCAGCCCCTGCCCTGACTCGCTCTCTCTCTGACTGAGCCCCATTCCCCGACTTGCTCACTCTCTCACTGAGCCCCTACTCTGATTCGTTCTCACTCTCATTGAGCCCCTGCCCCCACTCACTCTCTCTCTTACTGAGCCCCTGCCCCATCTAAACCTGTCTCTCTTTCATTGAGCCCCTGCCCCAACTAGATCTCTCCTGCACTGAGCCCCTGCCCTGACTTGATCTCGATCTCTCTCTCACTGAGCCCCTGCCCCAACTCGTGCTCTCTCTCTGTTACTGAGCTTCTGCCCCGCTCTTTCTCTCTCTCTCTCTCTCACTCAGCCCCTGACCCGACTCACTCTCTCTCTCTCTCACTGAGCCCCTGCCCTGACTAGATCTCTCTCTCGCACTGCTTAAGTCTCGCCAAAGTCTCGGAGACTGAATGGGAGAGTAAGATTAGACTAGATACCATATGGAGCAAAGACAGTGACTTGTACTCACTGACCTGTTCCTATGCTGTAACATGCTATTTTCGCCCAAGTAGAAGAATTAAGAACACACTTGTGGTCTAATCTTTCAAATCATTTCAAATGTATGCAAAATCATGGTAACCGAGTATTGAAAAAAAATGCCAAATATATATATATTCCCTGTTGGCAGTCGTGACTTTTTGTTGTGCAGTTCTGTCACATTCCAACAGAAAAATGAGCACCAGGGCACTCAATACTTAATCATTCCCTCCCCCTCATCCTCCCACGGTTCTAGGGAGGATACATGCAAAACTAGGATAGAATAATTCACAATAATATTCCTTTTTGTTCTTTTTCAAATTATGGGTAAATCTGAACTGAAAATAAAAACTCTGCTGGTTTTCAGTTTAGTTTTCTGTTTCATAAAGGCAGTGAGTCAGAGAATAGCACAACTCACAGCTGTGAGCATCGTGTACCCCAAAATTAGCCATTCCAAGGTGCAAGTAAACCAGTTCATAATAACACAACCGCTTGTTGAGCAGCTTATTTTCAGCAGCAGAAATTAATTATCCTCTATGTTCTGAATATCTTTTCCAATGTTTTGCAATACTGAGCTCCTGTGGTGTTTATTTATTGCTTCACTCCTATGAAGCACTTTGGAATGTCTTTGTATGTTAAAGGCAGTATATCAATGCTTTTGTTTTTAATCCAGAAAGTTGGAGAAGAGAGAGAAAGATCATATTGAGTTTTGCATCAGTGGCACAGTTTTGGGCACTGAGACATACTTTTCCTCTTGTGGATTCATTAAATTTTGCATCATTGACATTTGTCCAAAGTCATAACGTAATGTTACGGAAGATGACCGGAACTCAAAATGATTTATTGTTCATGAACTAAGTAAGCAGCACCATGATTTACTGCTGTTGGTTTTATTACTGCATCTGCTAGTTAGTTTCTTGTTAAACTTGATTCATAGTTGTAGCCTGAAATATATGGTCATTGATGTCACTTGCAGATCAGGAAGCATCGTGTACTATTTTCAGTGCCTATCTTAATCGTTTTTTTAAAAAAGGTTTCATTGTTTTCCCTGTATCCTGCATAGGGTCATGCAAAATATCATCATAAGCATATTGAAAAAGTTATTTTTTTGTTTTGGGTATGATAGAGTGATTTGTAACACTTCATTGTGGATCAGTTGTGACTTTTCTGCTTGTGGGGAATTGATTTGAACAGACACTTTGAGGTCAGTTAGAAGCGAAGTTGTTTCTAAACCCCCTGCCTTTGTGAAATATCAGATTGTTAAGGTTAGAAAAACCAATAGAAAGTACCTGCATATGTATTCCGTATGTTTGATTTTTCCCTTATTGTGTCCTACTGTGACACATATTTACCTTGCTAGTCCAACCGAACTTCTTTAAAATGAAGTCTATTCCATCTTTGGAGCCATTTGGATAAAAAAACAATGGCACATGCTAAGCAGAAAAGGATAGTGCATTGGTTTAATTTCCCAGATGTTATCAAAATTTCATTATTTGTTTATAGCATAGATTTCTCAAAACTAATACGTTGTAAATGTTCCTTTCGTATCAGACCTTACCAAAATATGCAGTGTTAAGGAGGCTTGGGAATTGTGAATACATCCGATAGGATAATTAGTATGAGAAAGTTCAAAGGAGGAACAGATGGTAGCTAAAATTTGATGTTTACCTGCAGAGTGATAAATTCCATTCCCAAACAGACAGTTTAGGACAAAACAATGGACTGCATTAGTTATTAACGATGATCAAATGGTGCTAGCCGTTCATTACACTTGCATGGACCACAGAGCTTCTATTGGACTTTTGCAGTGGAACCTTATATAGTTTAGAGAGCCGTTTGCGTGCTGTACCATCTATAAGAGACTTATGTGCAAAGGGCAAACAACTGTGTCTCCTTAATCAAGCAGATTGAATGGTCACAATGAGCAGCACAGCGTCTGAACTTGGAATGTCAGTTCAAATGTTTTATTTCTGTGTCAAATAGAGAGGGAAGGAAAGATTTGATTCAGCGAGGGCCAAGAGACAAAGATTTCCAGGTTTCAATGATTAGATCCTGTAGGTGTACAGTTTGTCCGTTAAGCTATTTAGACAGAGATTTAGCATGCTTCTCGTAGTGTTGACCTCGTTCTACCCGTATCAGTGAATTGTTGTCTTACTTCCTCCTCATCACATGGAAGAAGTATCTGTAATGTCCGAACTATGTTAGGGATTATGGGTTTTAAACAAAAAGAAAAATTTATGGTTTGCACATGTAGATTAAAAATAACAACAACAGATTTATTGCAGGAGTTATTGTCCCTGCGCAGAGTAGAAACAGAAACTAAACAGGAACCTGTGAAACTCCCCAATTACATCATCAAATCATGTAACTGGCTCTTCAAGCAATCATGCAACCATTTAAATATACAAAACACCCCCCCCCTTTTTTTCTTTTACATCTGGTCATGACAACAGATTACTATGATATATATATATATATATATATATATATATATATATATATACACACACACATAGGATCAATAATATTCTGGACACACAACAATGCACCATTAATCATTAGTCAATAAGTAAGTCAATCAGGAGGACATCTATTCCTCTTTGGTTCTATATGACTTTCTGGAATTTGGCTGCCCTTGATCCTAGAAGTATGATTCGTATCTTCAGTAGACACTTTTTTCTCTTGGAACTAATTCTGCATCATTCTCGTGTTGAATCATAGCAAAGACATAATCATCAGGCATCTTAGATTCAACTAAATCTTCCGTAGTAGTATTCACAACACTAGGGACTAAAGACATTGGTACTTCTAAGGGGAGTCTTGACAAATAGAGGTCTATAAAATAATGAGGGGCATAGACAAGATAGATAGTCAATATCTTTTCCCAAAGGTAGGGGAGTCTAAACTAGAGGGCATAGGTTTAAGTTTGAGGGGAGAGATACAAAAGTGTCCAGAGGGGCAATTGTTTCACACACAGGGTGGTGAGTGTCTGGAACAAGCTGCCAGAGGTAGTAGTAGAGGCGGGTACAATTTTATCTTTTAAAAAGCATTTAGATAGTTACATGGCTATGATGGATATAGAGGGATATGGGCCAAATGCGGGCAATTGGGATTAGCTTAGGGGTTTAAAAAAAAAATAAGGGCGGCATGGACAAGTTGAGCCGAAGGGCCTGTTTCCATGCTGTAAACCTCTATGACTCTAAATACATGAATAGGATGGGAATGGAGGGATATGGTCCCTGGAAGGGTAGAGGGGTCTTAGTTCAGACGGGCAGCATGGTCGATGCAGGCTAGGAGGGCCAAAGGGCCTGTTCCTGTCCTGTAATTTTCTTTGTTCCTTGTTCTAGAGATAATTCTGAGAAATCATTTCAAGATGACAACAATTGGTCAGCATGGCATCACCAGATTACTTCATCTTTGGTTTGAATAGTGTGAGAAATTGGACCTGTTTTTTCTAAAACTATAGCTAATATCCATTTCTCACTTCTGGCATAATTACGCGCTAACATTCAATTTCCTTGTTGAAATGAGCGTTGTTTTGCCCTTGCGTCTCGTCTGGCAACTTGAGATTGTTGTTGGTGTTCCACTATCTCTGAAGTTTCTGGAGGTAATAACAAATCAAACGTAGTTCTCAACTTTCTTCAGAGTAGCAATGTAAGCGAACTTTGGGTAGTCACATGAGTAGTGCCTCTATAAGATGCCAAAAAGCTTTCCACACAACGTAAAAAGGAATCTTGCTCCTTTGATGCTTTTGAAGAATGTTTCAAGGATTGTACGAATCTTTCAGCTAATTCATTGATTGATGAATGATAAGGTGTGGATTTCATATGCTGAATGCCATTTCCTTTGAGATGATCCTCAAACTCTCATGAAGTAAATGGTGAACCATTTTTGGGAACGATCTGTTCTGGTTTATCATATCTTGCAAACATTTTGTTAAGTTTTTCAATGGTTTATTCAGATGGAGCAGATTTCATGATAACAGCTTCTGGCCACTTTGACTTTGTATCAATTATGACTAAGAACATGTAACCCTCAAATGGATCAGCAAAATCTACATGCAATTGTTGCCATGGCATTTTAGGCCACTCCCAAGGGTATAAAGGAGACAAGGGAGGTGTATTTCTTATTCATGTACAGGATTGACACTGTCCCACTTATTGTTCAATCTGAATATCCAGACCTGGCCACCAAAAGTAACTATGTGCTTATTCCTTCATCTGGACTGTACCAGCATGTCCTTCATGTAGTTTTTCAAGATCTCTTCCATGCAGACCAGGAATGACCAATTGGATTCCCCACAATAGACACCTCCTTGGATGATCAACTCAAGCTTTCTAGAGCCGTATAGTTTCAAATCCGGATGTGTTCCAGCTATCGTCCCTTTCAATGCCATACCCATCACCTTCCCACCACGGAATCTTTTCTGGTATGTCCCTGAACTTGAAAAACTATCACAACTGGCAAAAAAATAAAGAATATTAGCAAACCTAATTGGTGGCATCTGATCAATGGGTAAAAATAAAAGTGAAAATGCATTAACATTAGCATGGTGCTCTGATACTTTATATTGTAGGAGTGTGCACATAAGATCGGTGACCACCTTTGCAATTGACTAGCAGCTAATGAATGTATGCCTTTATACGGCCAAAAAATAGTAGTTGAGAGTCGATGATCAGTCAAAAATGTGAAATGGCGACCATATAAAAATGATGAAACCTTCGTACACCAAAAATTATACTCAAGGCTTCTTTTTCTAGCTGAACATAGTTAGATTCAGCACTAGTCAAAATATGCAAAGCAAAAGCTATTGGTCATTCTTCTCCAAAAAACATATGAAACTACTGCCCCTACTCCATAAGGTGAAGCATTGCAAGCAAGCAGCAATGGTAGCTTCGAATTAAAATGAACCAATACTTCAGACTTCTGCAATGCATCTTTGACATCCCTGTATGCTTAATCACATTCTGTTGTCCAGTCCTTTGACTGTTTTACACATAGCTACAATATTGAAGCCATCGTACACTATACTAAGTTAGGAACAAGTTTGCCATAATAATTTACTTATCTTAGAAAGGACCTCAGTTGCATCACATTTGTTGGATGTGGTGCTTCTAAAATAGTGTCCATGTTTTTAGGTGTTTTATGTAGGTCTTTACTATCAATAACATAACTCAAATACTGGACTGAGGTCTGGAAAAAGCCACACTTTTCTTTCTTGGTATGTAGACCATGTGATTGAAGACATTCCAATGTTGTTTCTAAATTATTCAAGTGCTCTTGTTCACTGGACCCTGTAATTAGAGTATCATCCAGGTAACATTGTACACCAGAGAGACCACTTAACATCTGATCCATTGATTTTTGGAATAGGGCTGATGCAGATGTTATTCCAAAAGGCAATCTTTTATCATGAAAAAGACATTTATGAGTAATGACGGTAAGCAGTGGTTGAGATTCAGTGGCTACATTCATATGTATATGCTTGTGCTAAGTTTCTGCCCACCTGATAATCCAGCAAACAAATCTTCAATTAAAGGAAGCGGATATTGATCAGCACACAGCAATGGATTTATGGTTGTTTTAAAATAACCACAAATGCTAACTGGACCATCTGTTTTCATGACGGATACAATGGGGATAGCCCAGTCACTCGTTGTAACTGATGTAATTCTGTAATTCTTCTTCGACCTTGATGAATTGCATATGACACTGCTTTTGCTTTGAGACTTTTTGGTTGACTTTTATCTTGAGTTTCACTTAAACTCCCTTCATTGAGCCAAGTGGTTCTTCGAGTACACTCTTATATTTATCCAGAAGGTGCTGTAAGTTCCTTTTGGCATCGACCAATCTGTTGACAGCACTCCAGTTAAGCTTTATCTTCTCCAGCTATGATCTCCCAAATAGAGCTGGAAACAGACCACATAGAGAGGTAACTCTGCTGTTTGCCCACTCAACTCTACGTTGACCATGATGTAATCTTTTGATGGCACAATCTCTTCCATGTATGTCCTTAAAATCACATTAGCTGGTTTTAAAGGAAGATGCTTCAGCTTTTGTTGGTATATAGTCTCAGGAATTAAAGATACAGCACGGTATCAACCTCCATTCTAATAATTAATCTCAGAATCATCCAGAATCTATGTAATTCACCCTGTATGGATAAAACGTTCAGTTGAAACACTTCATATTTTTGGACATTCTCTTCTTCACAAGTCATAATTTTTTTCTTCCATGCTGTAAATTCTTTTTAAAGGATGCAATTTCTTGTTCTTCTTGAAAGTGCCTAGATTTTTCTTCTGAATATTCTTGTCAGGGGAAGCTGGTCTTGCCTAAGAAGCTTTTGCAACGTGATCCATTTTGCCTCAATTCTATCATACAGCAAAGCATCCCTTCTTTTCAAATATGCCAAATATTGCCTGGAATCATGCCTTTCTCTGATTAGAAAAACCCCTTCTTTAAAAACCACACTGAGAGCATCCGCCCTTTTCCAACTGCGTAATGAGTCTCCTGTTTTGGCATTACACACTGCAACACATGCCTGGACCCTGCGGCTTAGTGTCTACCTGATTTTTTTTTTTCTCTCCTTTTTTCATACTTGGTCTTCCTTCACTGGCACCTCAATCTTTAACGCTGTTGTTGATCTTCCATAACTTTCTAATACTCGAAGTTCGAGGACCCACAATGGTTTTTATTTACTTACTCTCTTCGTGCTGCTCTCAACTAAACATCCCAATTCATCATCAATATTCTCTTTGTAATGTCCTAATTATGTTGGTGTATTGACTATTCTCGCTTCAGCAGTCATTCACTAAATGGTCTATTTTGGCACATCTGTGACAAGCTTGTTGTTGTTTTGACTTCTTATGGGCAGTTTGCAACTTATGGATCTTCATTCCTGCACGAAATTGTGAAGCCCCTTTAGCAGCCAGTTCCGTCGACACTGCGTTTCTGCTGCTGTCTTTTAAAGTCAAAGCATGTTCAGTAAGCAATCTTCTTTGGATAGCCTAATTTTAGATACCACAAACTAGATGATCCCGAAGAATATCTTCTAATGACTCAGCAAATTTGCAATTTTGTGCCAGCCTTTTTAAGTTTGCCACAAACAGAGCAATGCTTTTGCCTTCCACTTGATTCCTTCGGTGGATCCTGAACCGTTCCATGATGATCGATAGTTTTGGAGAGTAATGCTCTTCAAAGATCTTTATCAAGTCATTATAAGTTTTGGTTCCTGGCTTTGCTGAATGAACCAAGTTCTGGAGAAAATTGAAGGCTTTACTTCCTATTGTACTCTCCTTTTTTTCATACTTGGTCTTCCTTCACTGGCACCTCAATCTTTAATGTTGTTGTTGATCTTCCATAGCCTTCTAATACTCGAAGTTCAAGGACCCACAATGGTTTTTATTTACTTAGGCTCTCTTTGTGATGCTTTCAACTAAACATCCCAATTCATCGTCAATATTCTCTTTGTAATGTCCTAATGGTGCCAAATTCTCCGTCCTCACTGGCAGCGACTTTGGGGCGTGAATGGGTGGACATTTTCTCATTTTCTCATTTTTCATTGGGAAATAACGTCCTGCGTCTTGTATGCTTCTCATCATCAGAAGGACCTATATTTTTTTGTTAATGTTAGTGCCTCTGCTTCCATCGAGCTATAGTCATTTTGAACTTTCATGACAAAACTTTTAACTGAGGCTGATGTCTGCAGCATTATTGAAGCAGCCCACTACAATTTACGATGTCTGAACTTTAATTTGCAAAGACTTCCAAAACTGTTATCTTCAGATACTTAGACGTGTCGGATTGTAGCTGGACAAAACAAAGAAATCACTTTACAACTTCACATCGCTGGTCACATACCTTAAAATTAATGTTAATTGGTCCACATCACACTCATCTGGGGTTGAATCAACTATTATGGGAATAGTATTTGGCATCTTTTATTTCATTAGTTAATTGGTTTCTGAACCGCTCTGACGTTATAGTGCTGAAGTCATCGTAGTTTTGGTGTGTTTGAAATGTTGGTCTCCCCTGAGCCACAATATTGATAACTTTTCAGATGCTGTATGAGAAGCAAATCAAATTCACTGAAATATTCAAGGCAGGCTAAAAAATTACCTCTTCGATTTGACAATGATGACTCTTCATGTTCTCTTGGAGGTAGTCCCAAAGAAGACAGCAGTTTGACTGTAGCAACAACATGTTTCAGCACTTTCTTCCAGTAAGAACACTCTTTTTCAAAGTGAGCCGATAAAGCAGAACCAATTCTTCCAAATAATTTACATCTTTGAAGGGACACACACACACAGCTTTATTATGAACTTTAGAAGTTTCATAGTCAGCAGTATCTTTTCTGACATTTCTCCAGTTCGAGTACCTGTCAGCAAATGCTTGTTTCTCTTTACTAGGGTCAGGGATTAATTTGCAAATATAACAGTAGACTGCCTTAGAGGTTTCCAATTTCTAATTTCCGTCATCCCATTTCTCTTCACCCTCAGAAAATGGGACTTATGAAGACTATTAACCTGTTCTCGGTCTCCATTCTCAAACTCTTTTCTCAAATTTTCCATATTATCTATGTTTTCTGGTATATTTCATTTGGCCATAAGGCAGTGTCTTCAGGGTGAGTTTGTTCCCTCACTTCATCAGAAGAATCAGCAATATCTTGCAGTTCTGTTGTCATTAGTCCACTTCTTGATCAGCTTTTTCAGGTAATGTGGAAATCGGCCAGTCTAAGTCATCAGATAATTCACCCATACTTTTGGTGGATGAAGATGAATGTGGAGTTTGTGCACTGTTCAATAATTAAACTTTTAAAGTACATTGACAAACTGTCCTCTTGCCTCACCTTTAATTTTCTGAGGTTTTGCCTGGCATGTTGATAGTGTCGATTCATAGTATATGATCTGTTCTTGCACATCCTGAAACTGTAAAATCCTGCCCGAGGTCAACGGACCTTTCCATGATCTTCCCTTCACCTGCTCCGATTCCCGTGGCAGGCATGATGGTAAAGTTACAGCCACAATGTAAGTTCTTTTCAAGCAAGAGTTGAAGCATATTTAGAAGTCTCTTGATCTTGATTTTCAGCAGCCAAAAAAACATGTCTGAAAGAGTAGGCGTTTGCCCAGTCAATGCCTGTGCAATCAGGTTCAAGCTCTGCAAAGGTTTGATTAATTATTTAATCATGAAGCTGTGATTCTGATCATGGATTTTAAGCATCACTCACTTGACTCTCCTCCTGCCCATTCCTCCTCTCTCAAACTATCCCACCCATGGAGCCTCAACCCCATCACACTCTCCCTCCCTCCATAATGCAAACCGGCCCCCTCACACACCTACTGCCTGCAACGTCCTCACATGCATTCTTTCCCCAACACCCTCACACTCTTTCTCTCCCACTCCCATCCCTTCAGTCTCCCATTCTCATTCACTTTGCTTGCTTGTTCACGTTTCAAGACAGCCTCCCTCACAGACCACTTCTCTCTTGCCCCGGGGTGTCATTTTGTGTCTGTTGCAGCTTGCTGACCTGGGTCCACTCTGCTGTCGGCACAGCCTAATGCTCGGCTTCTCATGGCTTGATTCGGGGCACCTGTTGCTGGCCTGGGTCCACTAATGCCGGCATCTAACACCAACTAGCTCGGCTCCTTGTGGCTTTATTTGAGGGCAGGGGTATCACATGTCTGTTACTGTTTCTGGCCTGAGTCCGCTAGTGCTGGTGCCAGGTGCAAACCTGCTTGTCTGCTTGCCTCCTCGTGGCTTGGTTCGCAAACCTCAGCAGTTAAATCCCTCATCCTGGGCTGGCTGTAATGTCTCTCCCTCGCCTCCCGTCGTGGTCTTGTGCATGCCTCAATAAGTTAACTGTTTGTTACCTGTTTTCCTACACTTTCAGACTCAGCAACCAGAGTCTGATTTTGCACTGCATTTGCTGCTGATTTTGAGCCTATCAGCAAATGCAGAGTAATCAGAGTCCAATTGGATGCCCAGTACTCCAGCCCAGCAAGGGACCTCACCCATTGGTTAGAACCCTGTGCCTACACATGATGTATTGCATTGTAAATCTGCCTCTGCTTGGCAGCATTTCTGTGTTACTGCAGGTAAATAAAACACAAATCATCTATAATAATGTATCTACTAAATTGAGAGGCATAGACAGGGTGGATAGTCAGAGGCTTTTTCCTAGGGTGGAAGTGTCAATTACAAGGGGGCACAGATTCAAAGTGAAAGGGGGAAAATTTAGGGAGATGTGCGGAGGAAGTTTTCATGCAGAGAGTGGTGAGTGACTGGAACGCGCTGCCAGAGGAGGTGGTGGAAGCAGGCACATTAGCAACATTTAAGAGACATCTGGATGGATACATAAATAGGAAGAGAATAGAGGGATACGGACCGAGTAAGGGCAGAAGGTTTTTTTTAGTTTAGTTAAGGCACCAATATTGGCACAGGCTTGGAGGGCCAAAGGGCCTATTCCTGTGCTGTACTTTTTTTTGCTCTTTGTTCTGAGTGTTCAGTGCCATTCTATTTTAACCCAGTTTCTGCACAAAAAATTTAAAGATTTGCTGATTTAAAAATAACACACAAACAACAAATGTCTCTGTCCTTGTCATAATGTCATTTAATTAGATTATTAGATCACAGAAGGATGCATTTAATGGATACGTGTAGAAGCATTTTTTAAGGAAAATTAGTGTCTGATCATTGAGTGTTGTGTATTTCACAGCCACATTTTTCAGAAGTTTTGTCCAAATGTTATTCACAGTATTTTGATTAGGGTTGCAATTCTAAAATCCAGATGCATTTTATCCATTGTCCATTTCATGTTTCTTATGCCTGTGGTCAGTAGGTAAAGTACATTAGCCCCCTCTGGTGCTTGACTTCTGTCATAATCTTCGTGTGGCGAGATTAATGTGTTGTCAGCTGCTCACCCCTATTTGTTTAGGTGCTAATTTAATATCATTAATGCAGACACTCTGTGATTAAAACAATAGTGTTCCACTTTCAAGGTCTAATATTTGCAGTTTGCTTATTAAAATTTGTCAAAGATTTTAAGAAGTTCAGGAATAATACTAGAGTGTCTGTATTGAGTACTTGCAGGTGAGGTGTGGTGCAGAGCAGAGAATTGCTCATTGCTTAGCCAATAACGTCTGTGCTGGCTTGCCCACATTCACCAGATGGATGATGGCCATGTTGTCACAGGTCTTCTACATGCTAAACTGGTCACGACCGCCTGGACATTCATACCTCCACAGTAAAGGCACCTGCAAGCAAGAAATGAAGATGGCAGACATTGACACTGATAACTGGGAGATAGTCGCTGAAGGCTGTGTTCTTTGGAGACTGACTACTTGAAAGGGCATTGGAAGAGGTGAGCAAAAACAAAAAACTCAGCTGGCTGAGAATGAGAAGAAGGCTCAAAAAAACCTGAAGGCCAATGAGTTGTGCACCTTCTCAATCCACTGTTTTCCTTTGCAACAAATGCAGCAGAGACTTCCACAATAGTGTGGGGTTCCTGAGCCCACCAGGTGATGCTTAACACAGAGTTGACAACCATGATGTAAAGTATTGTCTCAAGACATGCTGAACTGGTCACGACCTCCTGGACATTCATACCTCCACATAAAGACACCTGCAAACAAGAAATGAAGAAGGCAGACAGCTGCTGAAGGCGGTGTCCTTTGTCTTACAAAACAGTACAATGATGCAGTGAAATACAGAGTAGAACTCCTAAATATGCTTCAATCCTTGCCTGAAAAGAAGCGCTTGCGTTGTATGTACAACAACAGATCATATCATATATGAGTGAGATTGACCATTTAATGCTGACCTCTGAATCATTTCACTCTCTAGGCTGTGCCCACTAAAGAAAATAGTTGGGTCTGTATAAATTTGCTACCTGTATGACAATTATGTCTGATTGTGAAGACTATGAACCCATTAGTCTTAATTGGTATGAAGTCTTAATTCTAGAAATAAAAACATGTGCAATCTCATTGTGTCATCTAGTTCCCCAAAGTGAAATGGTTTTATAAGTATTGACTGGAATTTCTGAGATTGCAAAAGGATGGTTATATGCAGTTTTTGTGAATGCTTTGTCATGAAGTCCTGCATGCTCTAATTTCAATAAACAAATAGTTCTTGTAATCAGAATTCTTGTTTCAGTAGCTATAAAAATAAGCAGTGAGGTAGAAATGAGTAAGTTCTGTTGTATCCTTTGGTAGAACAGTGCAGGCATTCAAGTGTTGGTTGATAAGAATTACAGTTGAGGCAAGTTTGTCTCCATTTATCTGAATAATTCACTCAGCAAGCTCTCATCTACTGTCTGATGCTATTGATTTAAAAATATTAAAATTACTCAGAGGGGCTTGAGGTTCTGTTATTTTATTGGAGTAGTAGGGCGGCACAGTGGTAGCACTGCTGCCTCTCAGAACCAGGGACCTGAGTTCAATTCCGGCCTTGGGTCACTGTCTATGTGGAGTTTACACATTCTCCCTGTGTCTTCGTGGGTTTCCTCGGGTGCTCCGGTTTCCTCCCACAGTCCAAAGATGCGCAGGTTAGGTGGATTGGCCATGGAGATAAAATTGACCCTTAGTTTCAGGGGGATTATCAAGGTAAATACATACGGTTATGGGGATAGGGCCTGGGTGAAATTGTTGGTACAGGCTCAATGGACCAAATGGCCTCCTCCTGCACTGTTGGGATTCTATGATTCTAGTAAAGGCCAAAAGAAGAGTTAATGGAAGCTATTAAAATTATGAAAACATTCAATAGAGTGAATATTAACTCTGAAATGTGGCTGTAAAAAGTCTTTGGGTCTTCACCCTGGAAAATTGTGTGATTCTTGTTGTTTAATGACCTACATCAGAAACTGATCTGTTGAAACTTATTACCCAGCCCAATGTAACTGAAGTATAAGCTATGAAGCAATTATTGTTGAGGATTACATTGTTTGGTTATACAGCAGCTTTCAATATAATGCGCTTAAGGGGAATTAGTGTAATCGTTTTAACGGGAAGTGGTAAAGTACTTGCTTTGAACAAAGCCGCAGGCATTTAATTTTTCAGTCATATCTTCAATTTTGCTATAACCCAGGCATACAGAATTAATGATCAGAATGATCATTTCTGATTCCTATTCAGAATGAGTAGCTATAAACTTTTCTTTTCTGAATGTTCACCTTCATACTGGTGAACAATCAGTTTTTCAATATTTATGACTATCCACCTAATAACTCCTATTAGACTGATAGAGCTGGACTAGGACTCCTTAGTAATTTGTAACTGCTGAACTAACTAACTTGCAGTAGATTTTAGAGTTTTCATTCTTTAAAGATGAAGTTTGGAATCCAGAAATTTAAACTACAAACCAGAAATGACTTTCCCTACTTTTTTGATCGGAGTGAGGAATTCTCTGTGAATGCACATATTGAATCTGGTCAATGTACTGTATTGTGCATCTCTGCTAAGTGGTGTATCCAGACCTTCTAAAATGAGAGTCTACAGTGTGTTAGTCAATGGTAACAAATGAAGAAGTATCAGCCCAGATTTTGTGGTCAGTGATGAACTAGTGACGTTTATTTCATGCACGCGTAGTCACAGACTTTCTGTGGAGTTTTTGACACTGATTTGTGCATAGTAGATTACCAAAACATCACAGCACCCTCTGAAGGGAGGATCTAGAACCTATCGGAACAGGGCATGCAACTGCATATCACTTAACCAATCTGTAGTGAAACATGCTGAGTTGAATCCAGGAAGTATAAATTAGAATATTTAATTCAGTGTCAACCGTGGACGGAAATACAACAAAGAGGGAAAGTAAATGGATTATGAAGGTGAGTTAGAGACAAAGAAAAGAGTAAAATTTAGTTCATCAATAATTATCTCCAAAGAGATGCCACTCCATTTTCAGCCAGAGAGGTTGTTTGGAAGTCTCACCATACCTTAAAAATTCACACGCTTGAATGAACAAGCAATAACTTTTGATGCCATATTTAGTGGCTATCAACTTCATGCTTTTAAATGTATTTAAATGCCAAGTCTCTCGCTGGGGTCTCTCAATGCAGGGAAGCTTGTGGAAGAGCAGCGATATCTTGATTTCAAATATATAAATGTCCAATTTACTCCTCAACAGTGAAGTTTTATAGCCTCCCTGTTACTCCTACTTCAAGATCTGGACTGATACATCCATTCAACTCCCACATTGGTTGTGAAATGGTAAGCAGTGTTATCAGGATTTTATTTATTGATGCTGGAGTATTATGTAATCTCATTTATATATCAAAGTCAATATTTAGAAAAGGATTTCTGCAAAAAGCAGAGGTGTGAAGTTTGCATCCTTTCAAGTACTAAATTAAGATTTATGCAATAGCCATGAAATAACAACATGCAAATAATAAATGCAAACAGCTAAAATAAAAATGTTGGTGTCTGTAACACATAGAAATCATAGAATTCCTACAGTGAAGGAGACCATTCAGCCCATCAAGTCTGCACTGAGTCTCCGAAAGAGCATCTCACCCAGGCCCACCCACCACACACTTTTATTTTGCAATGTATTATTCTTTATTGTTATGCTATGTTGTTTTTTAAGAGCTTCAAGAGTTGCAAATTTGAATTGTAATTTTTCTTTGTTGCAGAATTTTATCAACTTATTTGGCCAGCCTTTAGTCTGCCTGCTTTCACCAACAGCATATCCCAAAGGTTTACAAGGTATGCACATTTTTAAATACTGATTGGAGGAAATTACTTAATTATCGTGCCATTCACTATTCCACAGTTAAAAATGATTTTGCAACACAATATTACCATTATTTTCTAAATGATCCTAGAATGCATCCATGAAGCTTCTATGAATATTAGTATTGTAAACAGTATTTTGATGTGATTCCTAAAATAATCCAATGGCAACTATAGGAAAATTGGAGTTAAGCAATTTCATTCAATATGTTGTGATGATACTGCATCTTTAAGAAATGTTTGTGTTATGTTTCTTATGAAGGCGATGTTGAGTTTCAACTCTGTTTAAACAATTCTGATTTGTCTGCAACCGGAAGAATAATTGTTACTAATTATTGGGGTGTTTGTTTTAATCTGGGTTAATGCAGTTTTGTTATTTTTAGGGTTGTCCCCTGGGGTTTTAGAGTAGGGTTTAATTAGGCTGCTTGACAAGAAGACACTGTCATATGAATGGTTTACAGAGAGACAAGCAGACACTTGCTGTTTGAATTTCATAGGAGCAGCAACTCTTTCTCTCTCTGGAAATTGAAGTCTGGGACCTGCTAGAAAATAGGTATCTCTCTCCAGAGGTCTGAAAACGCCATTTCTATCCCTCCCTCTCCGGAGTTCTACTGTGTGAAGACAGATCTCTCCCTGAATTTCTGCTGTTTATGAAAACAGGTCTTTCTCTGGAGGCTGTTGCCTGCAAGTCAGAAGACAGGTGTCTCTCTACACCTCTGTCCAGAGGTGTTAAAAGGCTAGAAGACTGGCAACCCACATAAACCTGTGTGTTTTTGCTCAATTATTCTGAAGAGAAGTTTACATCAATGGGGAATATTGCTTAAATTGGAACTAATAGAGGTAGCTAGCAGTTAAGAACTATATCTTGAAATGTTTAAGTATTTCAGTTGGTAAAAAGTTATGCTAATTATTTTTGTTATAGTTAAACTGTATTGTTAAATGAAGTTTGTTTTAATGAAAGCTTCCTAGTGAGTCAATAGAATCAGACCTGGAGCAAAACATCATATGCTCACAGTAATGCCAAAATCAAAAAAGTTTGGTGTCTAGTCTAACTTCATAATATATCTTGGAGTTTCTAATCTGGTTCCTAACAATGTAGGAGGATAAATATGTGGAACAGATCACCACGGGTGGTGGAACAAGAAAGCTCAGTGAGTTTGAAAGGTTTTTGTTAACAATGGGATTCGAGATGTGAGAATGCACTGTGGAATACTGTAGAAGGATGGCTTTGGATGTCTTCAGCCTGAAATTTATTGCTATGTAATTCACAATTGAATTCAAATGTTGGGAGTACTATTTTGGTAACTAGGCAATTATCATAATAAAGCCAACTTAAACTTGAATGCAGAGAAAGTTGGTATGTTAATTAAAGTTTTTTTGTAAGCATTCAAAGTCAGAGATGTTCTCATTATGCACCGCTATCATTGTGTTAAGAGTTCATGATAATTATAGATGCCCCTCCCAAAATCTTGTTAAATTGTGTGCCTCTCTTTGCAGATCAGACTCAACGCGGCAGCCTTTTCACCCTCTTTCTATATAATCCTCTGATGGCCTTTCTCTTTATGTGTCGACTCACAAGTATGAGAAAAGGAATGTGGGATAAATGTCAAGAATATCTTCATAAGATTTACAGGGACATAGCTCACCTACTGACTAAATCACGGACTGTGGGTAAGTTATGTTCCACACACCAGGGTGCTGTTTTATGAAGAAATGAATGCATGAACAAGTAACTAAATTAGTCTCAGTAAGAATGCTGAATGGTCCGATTAATCAAGCTCTCCACCCTTCAGCATTTAATTAGAAAGAATATAGCACTTTTCTTCTGAAGGCAGTGAAAGATGCTTTGGACATAATTCCATTGGAACCTGTACTAACTGTTATGTTAGTTAACAAGCCAATTTTAAATATGAAACAAAAAGGTGAGTTTAGATTCTTTAATTTAGCACGCAGATCATTTTTGTCATTCCCCAGCGACCCCACATAATACACTTTCCACCTGACATAATTGTAAAGTGCTCAGCAATGGGATTTCTGTTATTTTTAAAATTTTGCCTCTGTAACTTGGGATTATGAGACAGTTGCAAAATGTCATAACTAAGCAATAATGTCGCACGATGTATGAGGGAAGAATTGTGTGTATGTATAAAATTCTTACATGATTGTATAGGTCAAGGTTTCCAAAACTGGGTTCTGTGGGAAACATCCAGAAGTTCCTCAATAGGCCAGGCTGATATTTAAAATTTGAACAATACTATGAAGCTGCTTGTCCAATCAGAGGCTGGTTTCTCCCTGTATTGGCTATTGATAGGCTCACCAGTGAATCTATGAACAGCCAATGCAGTGAGAAGCCAGCCTCTGATTGGACAAACAAGAAACAGCAGGAAAGTAAGTCCTCAAAGGTCCAGGTCAGGGCGAGAGCCTTGTCATTAAAAATGACAAAAAGAAAGCAAGCCTCAAGTACTTTGTTGAATAATGGAGTTATTCATTAATTATTATTAATTATTCACAATCCACAGAATAGATATATTCAAACAAGAATGAACAATGTTGTGGGTTTAATCTCAGTTGTTTGGATTGAATCTCAGTTGTTTGGGTTTAATCTCAGTTGTTTGGATTTAATCTCAGTTGTTTGGGTTTAAACCCAGTTGTTGTGGGTTTAATCTCAGTTGTTTGGATTTAATCTCAGTTGTTTGGGTTTACTCTCCGTTATTTGGGTTTAATCTCAGTGGTTTGGGTTTAATATCAGTTGTTTGGATTTAATCTCAGTTGTTGTGGGTTTAATCTCAGTTGTTGTGGGTTTAATCTCAGTTGTTTGGATTTACTCTCCGTTATTTGGGTTTAATCTCAGTGGTTTGGGTTTAATATCAGTTGTTTGGATTTAATCTCAGTTGTTTGGATTTAATCTCAGTTGTTTGGATTTAATCTCAGTTGTTTGGGTTTAATCTCAGTTGTTTGGATTTAATATCAGTTGTTTGGGTTTAATCTCAGTTGTTTGGGTTTAATATCAGTTGTTTGGATTTAATCTCAGTTGTTTGGGTTTAATATCAGTTGTTTGGGTTTAATATCAGTTGTTCTGGGTTTAATCTCAGTTGTTTGGGTTTAATATCAGTTGTTTAGGTTTAATCTCAGTTGTTTTGGGTTTAATCTCAGTTTGGGTTTAATATCAGTTGTTCTGGGTTTAATCTCAGTTGTTCTGGGTTTAATATCAGTTGTTTGGGTTTAATCTCAGTTGTTTGGGTTTAATCTCAGTTGTTTGGGTTTAATATCAGTTGTTAATATCAGGGATTTGTTCCCAGGAGCAGGCTGAGGGTAAGAGAGTGGGTTTTCTGACTTTAATTAATTATTTATTTTTTCAGTTAATTTTGGGTTTAAAATCGGAGGTTTTTTTCAAAACCGGAAGTCGGGCCAGGAGAGGCCTGGGGAAGTTTTTGGAGGGTTTAAAAGCGCACCAAAGTATACAGCGGGCAGCATCGTAGCGGGCAGCAGAGTGAGTGGGAAGTTGAGTGAGCTGTCAGGGCTTTGGCTCACAGGGCTTGGACGAGCAGGGGTGAGTTTTTGTTTCCTTACACTCTTATTAACTTTTCACTGTCTTACTTGACATAAAGTGTCCAGTATGAGTGTGAAACCAGTGTGTTGTTCCCAGTGTAGGATGTGGGAGGTCCTGGAGGCATCTGGCCTCCCGGACATCCACATCTGTGAGGGGTGTGTCGAGCTGCGGTTCCTGAGGGACTGTGTTAGGGAGCTGGAACTGCAGCTCGAGGATCTTAGGCTGATGAGGGAGAATGAGGAGGTGATAGACAAGAGCTATCATCAGGTGGTCACACCAGGGCAACGGGAGGAGGCCAAGTGGGTGATGGCCAGGAAGGGTAAGGCTAGGGTGGTTGAGAGCACCCCAGTGGATTTGCCTCTGCACAACAAGTACTCCTGCTTGAGTACTGCTGGGGGGGACAGCCCGCCTGGGGGAAGCAGCAGTGGCCGTGTCTCCGCAGTGGAGTCCAGCCCTGTAACTCAGAGGGCTAAGGAAAAGAGGAGGAAGGCGGTATTAATCGGGGACTCGATGGTGAAGGGGACAGACAGGCGTTTCTGCGGAGGTAGGCGGGATTCTCGCATGGTGGTCTGCCTCCCTGGGGCCGGGATCCAGGATGTCGCTAGTCGCGTCCCGGAAATCCTGAGGTGGGAGGGAGAGGAGCCTGAGGTAGCGGTACATATTGGTACCGCTGATGTGGGTAGGAAGGGAGAAGGGGTCATGAAAAGGGAGTACAGGGAATTAGGGAGACAGCTGAGAAAGAGGAAAGCAAAGGTAGTAATCTCAGGATTACTACCTGTGCCACGGGAAGGTGAGGGCAGGAATGGAGTGAGGTGGAAGATGAATGTGTGGCTGAGGGACTGGTGCAGGGGGCAGGGATTCAGGTTCCTGGACCATTGGGACCTCTTTAGGGGCAGGGGTGATCTGTATACAAAAAACGGGTGGAACTTGAATCACACGGGGACCAATATCCTGGCCGGTAGGTTGGCTAAGGTTACTGGGGAGAATTTAAACTAGATAGGTTGGGGGGAGGGGAGCTAGAAGAGTTGACTAGGATCAAGGAACTAATTGATGGGGTGGAGGATGCAGGGGTAAGGGGAATTACAAAATTAATGGTAGAGGAGAGGGTGCAAGTGAATGAAGGCGGTAATTTAGATAAGGGAGTAGAGGGAGAGGGTGTTCGCGACTCATCAAAGCGGGTCCAGATAAAAGCTGGAATAAGGACACTTTGCCTGAATGCACGAAGCATTCGGAACAAGGTAAATGAGTTGATGGTGCAAATCAGCACGAGTGGGTACGATCTAGTGGCCATTACAGAAACGTGGCTGAAAGGTGACCAGGACTGGGAGATGAATATCCAGGGGTATCAGGCGTTTAGGAAGAATAGACAGGAAGGAAAAGGTGGTGGGGTCGCGCTATTAATAAGAGATAATATCAGGGTAGTACTGAGGGATGACATAGGCTCTGAGGAACAAAACGTGGAATCATTATGGGTAGAGATGAGGAATAGTAGAGGGAGAAAGACACTAGTAGGTGTGGTATATAGGCCCCCAAATAATAATGTTGAGGTAGGGAGGGCTATAAACAAGCAGATAAGGGATGCGTGTAAAAACGAAACGGCAATAATCATGGGGGACTTCAACATGCACATTGACTGGCAGACTCAAGTCGGTAAGGGTGGAATGGAGGAAGAGTTCTTAGAATGCTGTCGGGATAGTTTCCTTGAACAGCATGTTACGGAACCGACGAGGGAACGAGCTATTTTGGATCTGGTATTGTGTAACGAGGTAGGTAGAATTAAGGATCTTATTGTGAAGGACCCTCTTGGGTCTAGTGACCACAATATGGTCGAATTTCTGATTCAGATGGAAGAGGAGAAAGTTTGGTCCCAAACCAGTGTCCTCTGTTTGAACAGAGGGAAATATGATAGGATGAGGGATGAATTGGCTAAGGTAGACTGGGAGAGCAGGCTGGCAGGTAGGATAGCTGAGGAACAGTGGAGGATTTTTAAGGAGATCCTTTTCAGTTCTCAGCAAAAATATATTCCAGCAAAAAACAAGGATTGTAAGAAAAGGGAGAACCAGCCGTGGATAACGAAGGAAATAAAGGAGAGTATTAAAATAAAAACAGCTGCGTACAGAGTGGCCAAAAATAGTGGAGAAACAAGTGATTGGGAAAAATTTAAGAAACAACAAAGAGAGACTAAGAAAGCGATAAAGAAAGGAAGGATAGACTATGAAGCTAGGCTAGCAATTAATATAAAAAATGATAGTAAAAGTTTTTATAAATATATAAAAAGGAATAGAGTGGCTAGAGTGAATGTTGGACCCTTGGAGGACGAGAGGGGGGAGTTAATAGTGGGAAATGAGGATATGGCTGAGTCTTTAAATAAGTTTTTTGTGTCGGTCTTCACGGTGGAGGACACAAATAGTTTGCCAAATATTAACGATAGAGGGTTGGCAGCAGGAGAAATACTTAATACAATTAATGTTACCAGAGAGGCAGTGCTGGGTAGACTAATGGGACTGAAGGTGGATAAGTCCCCGGGTCCGATGGAATGCATCCCAGGGTATTGAAAGAAATGTCAGAGGTAATAGTGGATGCGTTAGTGATTATTTATCAAAACTCGTTGCATTCTGGGGTAGTGCCGGTTGATTGGAAAACGGCTAATGTTACGCCGCTGTTTAAAAAAGGAAGGAGACAAAAGGCGGGTAACTATAGGCCGGTCAGCTTAACGTCTGTAGTAGGGAAAATGCTGGAATCCATTATTAAAGAGGAGATAGCAGGGCATCTGGATAGAAATGGTTCGATCAATCAGACGCAGCATGGATTCATGAGGGGAAAGTCGTGCTTGACGAACATGTTGGATTTTTATGAAGATGTGACTAGGGCGGTTGATGGAGGAGAACCGGTGGATGCGGTGTTTTTGGATTTCCAAAAGGCGTTTGATAAGGTGCCCCATAAAAGGCTACTGAAGAAGATTAGGGCACACGGAGTTGGGGGTAGTGTGTTAAAGTGGATTGGGGACTGGCTATCCGACAGGAAGCAAAGAGTCGGAATAAATGGGTGTTTTTCCGGTTGGAGGAAGGTAACTAGTGGCGTGCCGCAGGAATCGGTACTCGGGCCGCAACTATTTACCATTTATATAGATGATCTGGAGGAGGGGACGGAGTGTAGGGTAACGAAGTTTGCAGACGACACAAAGATAAGTGGAAAAGTGAATCGTGTGGAGGACGGAGAAGATCTGCAGAGAGATTTGGACAGGCTGAGTGAGTGGGCGAGGATATGGCAAATGGAGTATAACGTTGAGAAATGCGAGGTTATACACTTTGGAGGAAATAATAACAAATGGGATTACTATCTCAATGGAAACAAATTAAAACATGCTACCGTGCAAAGGGACCTGGGGGTCCTTGTGCATGAGACGCAAAAGCCCAGTCTGCAGGTACAACAGGTGATCAAGAAGGCAAATGGGATGTTGGCCTATATTGCGAAGGGGATAGAATATAAAAGCAGGGATGTCTTGATGCACCTGTACAGGGCATTGGTGAGGCCGCAGCTGGAATACTGTGTGCAGTATTGGTCCCCTTATATGAGGAAGGATATATTGGCATTGGAGGGAGTGCAGAGAAGGTTCACCAGGTTGATACCTGAGATGAGGGGTTTGGATTATGAGGAGAGGCTGAGGAGATTGGGTTTGTACTCGTTGGAGTTTAGAAGGATGAGGGGGGATCTTATGGAGACTTATAAGATAATGCGGGGGCTGGATAGGGTGGAGGCGGAGAGATTCTTTCCACTTAGTAAGGAAGTTAAAACTAGAGGACACAGCCTCAAAATAAAGGGGGGTCGGTTTAAGACAGAGTTGAGGAGGAACTTCTTCTCCCAGAGGGTGGTGAATCTCTGGAATTCTCTGCCCACTGAGGTGGTGGAGGCTACCTCGCTGAATATGTTTAAAGCGCGGATGGATGGATTCCTGATCGGTAAGGGAATTAAGGGTTATGGGGATCAGGCGGGTAAGTGGTACTGATCCACGTCAGATCAGCCATGATCTTATTGAATGGCGGGGCAGGCTCGAGGGGCTAGATGGCCTACTCCTGCTCCTAGTTCTTATGTTCTTATGTTCTTAATAAGAGAAGTTTTTAATTATAATAAATGTATTCATACAAGAAATAGAAAAGATTGTAAAAATTTGTTTTTTTATGTTTGTACCTATTGCACAAAAGTCATTTTGTGGTTTAACTCTTCCACATGGTAGGAATGTTTCTTATGGGCTCCTTCAGTACTCTTCGGAGGTCAAAAGGGTTCCATGGTTGAAAAAAAATTGGGAAATGTAGATATAGGTGATGCTTGGCAAATTTGTATTTATTGCCCATTTATAGTTACCACTGAAAAAGTCATATTTGGCTGCCTCCAGCAGTCCTTGCACAACATCTGGGAGGTTTATATGATTACTTGTATTGTGGGGAGTGTATTAGATTTGACCATAAAATTAAGTTCATGGAGCAGCATTAACTGTAGATATGGAGATATAAACTGGTTGGACTATCTCATGCTGTTGATTAGACCAAGCCAGTTTTTTTTTTCCATCATATATTACTAGTGGAAAGTATATTTGTTTCTAAAAGTAAAGCCATTTCAAAACTCTGAAATGGAATGCTGAAATGCTAAGCAATTGGGAAGCATCTTTTTTTAAAAAGAAATTGCTATCCGTCCGTTGCCTTTTACAATGTCCAGCAATGACTGTTCCCTTCCTGAACTTGATTCTATTTCCATCTCTGAGGATAAGCTGCTCAATGATGCCTATTATACTCCTACTGACACCCACAGCTACCTACACTATACTTTGTCACACCCAGCTTCCAATAAGTACTCCTTTCCCTTTCTAGTGGACCTAGAAATTTGTCATTATTTTATTTGGCACCACACAATTGGAAAGTGGACTCCTGTTTTCATCCTAAAATAGGAGTATTTAGTGATTCCTAACTTTTAAAACACTTTATAATAGCTGTTTGTCTAATATTACGCAAGATCAAAAACAAACTGGTGACCCTGCAGCAGATAGCCAAATGGAAAATTGTATGTATTTTATATAGCTACTGTCTCAATTAAAAGGTAGTCCAGGGAAAATTAAAGACCCAATAAATCAGAGTAGGAGTAGCCCATATGGCTGTCGAGCCTGCTCTGCCATTTAGCCTGACCATGGCTAATCTTGGACTTTCCTGCCTGCTCCCCGTATCCCTTGATTCCCTGGGAGACCAAAAATCTGGTCATCGCAGTCTTAAATTCCAAAGATTTACAACCATTTGATCAGCCCCATGTTCAGAAACTGTGCCTTGTTCTATATTTCCCAGACAGCCGAACCAACATTTTAGTAACTACCTGATCAAGCTCCTTCATAATCTTTAAATGTTTCAATAAAATCTCATTCTTCTAAATTACAGAGAATCTAGACCCAGTTTACTCAGCCAGTCATCATAGGACTAATCTCTCTTTCCAGGAACCAATTTAATGAACCTTCACTGCACTGCATCCAATGCAAGCAAATCCTTCCTTAAATATGGAAACCAAAAGTCCGCACGGTAGTCCAAGTGTGGTCTCACTAAATCCCTGTACAATTGTAGCAAGACTTTCTTAAGGGCTGTGAAGAACAGTCATACTGGACTTGTGAAGTTCACTCAGTTTCCCTCTCAACAGATGCTGCCAGTCCTGCTGAGTTTTTCCAGCATTTCATGTTTTTATTTAAGATTTCCTTTACTCTTGTATTCCAATTCCCTTGCAATAAAGGCCAATTTACCAATTACAATGGGCGGCACGGTAGCACAGTGGTTAGCACTGCTGCTTCACAGCTCCAGGGTCCTGGGTTCGATTCCCGGCTCGGGTCACTGTCTGTGTGGAGTTTGCACATTCTCCTCGTGTCTGCGTGGGTTTCCTCCGGGTGCTCCGGTTTCCTCCCACAGTCCAAAGATGTGCGGGTTAGGTTGATTGGCCAGGTTAAAAATTGCCCCTTAGAGTCCTGAGATGCGTAGGTTAGAGGGATTAGCAAGTAAATATGTGGGTGGGATTGTGGTCGGTGCAGACTCGATGGGCCGAATGGCCTCCTTCCGCACTGTAGGGTTTCTATGATTACTTTCCTAATTGCTTGCTGTACCTGCATGTTAAGTTTCTGTTCCTTTTACAAATACACCCAAGTCTCTGAACATCAACATTTACCAGTTTCACACCTTTTAAAATATATATATTCTAATCTTACAACCAAAGTGAATAACCTCTCACTTTCCCACATTATTCTTCATCTGCCACACTGTTACTCACTCTTGTCTACATCTCTTTGCAGTCTGTGTCCCTTCACAACTTGCATTCTCACCATCTTCATATTGTCAGAAAACTTAGAGACATTACTGTCTGTTTGTTGTCCAAGAACTATGTATATTTTTTAAGTTTTTGTATATATATATATTTGTGTTTTAAAAAAGGTAAAATCATCTCCGTTTCATTTAGATTGTTTTGAGCTTTGTTGCCTAGGAGTCTGAATAGGCTGAAGATCAGGTCTTTTGGGTTTGTTTTTAAATAAACATTTTTAATGAGGTTTTACATTCCCTGAATGTAAAGAATATGGGTTAAAAGGGTTTAAAAGTTTAGTGATTCTGGAGAAAAATGTTGCCTAACAACAGTGGTCAAGTTACACAGAGAAAAGATCGGTGAGAGAGTTCAGTGTGTGTCGGGGAGAGGGGACAGGAATTCTAAGCTCCATGATGAGAAAGACTACAACGTTATTCGGGACAGTCATCGACAGAAGAGTTAGTTATAGAACTCAGCAAAGTATAGCAGATGGCTACTGGAAGACTGATTTAGGGGACTCATTTGTTTGCTCTGCGGTTGAAGAAACTGAGTTTGGAGTGTGGTTTGGGTGTCTTAGGAGAGATACAAGTTGTGTAAAAAGCACCGGGTGAATTCTCAGGAGCAGTCTTTGTACCAAGCTAGTGGTAACTCTTCACTAGTTTATGTATCTGTATTGCCAGGATAAATGAATAGTGTAAATTTGAAGCATCTTCTTGTTTGTATTGAGATCTTTCTGAACTTTTTGTCTGATGTATTGTAGTTCACGTTTCTTGTTTTAATAAATATATTATTCTTCGTATTAAAAGTTCTTCAATAAGCTGCTGTGAATTTGTTCAGTAACTTACCTCCATTGTTTCAAAAAAAAGGTGGGATCTATCAAGCTAGCTTTCATTCTGGGATCTGACTTGTCCAGTATTAACATTAGCTGGGATCGTACACACGTCATTGATAGCAATTGTTTAAATCGTGTTTAACATATCCAAAATCAGGTTTAACCAACTTATTGAAGTTCTTTGAAGAAGTAACATATGCTGTGGATTAAGAGAAGCAGTGGATATACTGTACTTCAATTTTCAGAAGGTGCCACATCAAAGATTATTGTGGTAAATAAAAGCCCCTAGTGTAGAGGGTAACATATTGGCATGGACAGAAAATTAGCTAGCTAACAGGGAACAGAGGGTAGGCATAAATGGTTCATTTACTGGTTGGAATGATGTAATGAGTGGTGTGCCAGAGGGATCAATGCTGGGGCCTCAACTTTTGACAATGTATATAAATCACTTGAATGAAGGGACCAAAGTTATGATTGCTAAATTTGCTGATGACACAAAGATAAGTAGGAAAGTAAGCTGTGAAGTGGACATAAGGAAGCAACAAAGTGATATAGATAGGTTAAGTGAGTGGGAAAAGATCTGCTAAATAAGGTATAATGTGGGAAAATATGAAATTGTCCATTTTGGCAAGAAGATTGAAAAGAAGCATATTATCTAAGTGGTGAGAGATTACAGAGCTTCTGAGATGCCGAGAGATCTGGGTGTCTTCGTGCACGAATCACAAAAGGTTAGTATGCAAGTACAGCAAGCAATTAGGGAAGCTAATAGAATGTTATCATTTATTGTGAGGGGAATTGAATACAAAAGTAGAGAGTATATTTCAGTTATTCAGAGCATTGGTGAGACCAAATCATGTGCACTGTGTACAGTATTGGCCATCTTATTTAAGGAAGGATGTAAACACATTGGAAACAGTTCAGAGAAGGTTTATAAGACTAATACGTGGAATGGGAGAGTTTTCTTATGAGGAAAGGTTGGACATGCTAAGCTTGTATCCTCTGGAGTTTAGCAGTAAGAGGCAAATTGATTGAAACATTTAGGGAGCAATGTTATAGAAGAGATTCAGCATGGGGGGATGTACTCGCCAGTGAAGTCAGCAGCTCGGGGCGCCATTGCACAGGCAGCGGACTGGGAGACCCCCCCACCAGCCCATGGGGCTGAACCCCCCCCGCCTCCCCACCCATGGTAACATTGGTCACTGGCATTGAGACCCCCTTGATGAGTCCCCCATCACAACCCTGTTTGCAGCCCATCCTGCAACCACCCCACTCCTCCTTGCATACCTCCCACCCCCTTTGCATCTCCCCCGCCGAAGGGTCGCGAAGCCGATCTTGCTGTCTAAAAAGGGCCAAGAAGGTTACATACGATGAGAAACCGGTTTGCACCCAGAACAAGCTAGATTTTTGCCCTTGCATGCAATCTTACTGGTAAAATCGCGCCTCTAAAATTGTGAAGGTCTTGAGGATGTTCAAAGGGTGTTTCCTCTTGTGGGAGAATCTAGAACAGGGATCACTGTTTAAAAATAATCATTTAAGACAGAGATTAAGACTTTTTTAAGATGGATTCTTCATAAGCAAGGGGATGATAGGTTATTGAGGTAGGTGGTAAGGTAGAGTTGAGGATACAATCAGAGCAGCCATGATCTCATTGAATGATGGGGCTGAGTGGCCTTCTCCTGGTTTTAATTTGTAAGTTCTTCTGTTTGTGAATAATAGAGGCCCCAGCACTGATACTTGTGGCGCTCCACTAATCACAGCCTGCCATTTGAGAAAATACTCCATTTATCCTTACAGTCTGAATGTTGCAGTTCACTTTATGAATACTTCTTGTACATTTCTTAATCATGTTATAAAAGATTAGTATTTGCAAAGCTACCATGCAAAGTAATCCACAATTGAATGACTGAACCGGCCACAATTTGCTGTCAAAATATGGGTGAGGCTAATGATGCATGCAGTTCACTTAGGCACAAATGGTACAGCAACTTCAGGCATGGGAAGATGTATGGTAAATTCCGAACTTCTGCCAGAGTTGCACTACTCTGCATTAGTTCTGCAAAAAAGGTCCTCCTGCGACTGAAATGTATTTAATTGTGTGATGTTGCTGTATTTTTGCAGTGTGTTGAACTAAACTTGCCACAAAGGGAAGTTATGTCTTTTTGTGCAGGTGCCCTTTTAGCATTGTGATAAACGTCAGTTACTGCCAAAAAACACTCTGGCGCTGAAAATTAATGGGACCTGAAGGAATGAGATTCCACACTTTTTATTGCATTTTCAATCAAAAAAATTATTATTTTTTATCACATTCCAATCTTTTAGTCCTTCTCTTGCCGTACCTGATTTGACATTGAATTCACCCATTCAAATGTACCTTTTTCTGTCCTTGCACTGCTATTTTCTTAATCCTTTAGTCTGGTTGGTTAAGGATATACATGATTACTTGCCCTGTTCATTCAGGTCCCAGCTGCCCTGTATCCCTCGCTGCAGCACTATCAGCTCACTTTCAGTAACTCACCATGAATAGAATTTTAAAAACTTGAGTATGCAAAGGCAAATTTAACTAATGGCAAATGCCATTAGATTCACTCCTATATCATATTATGGTCCAATATCTTGGACAAATTTGGTCCCTGATATAATGCTCTTTCTTTGTAGGAACTTCCCTTTGCTCCATTGTATTACTTTGGTATGTTTGTGCTGTGTGTGGAAAGCACTTAAATAAATATGAAAGCTTGATTGCCTGCCTTCTAGGGTGTTCATTTTTTGATTTGCAGCCTCTGCACAGTATGTTTACATCCACTAATCTCTTCAAACATGAAGTTAAGTGGTTTTCCAATTAGTTTCAATTCAGTTTCTATTTTTAAAAAAAGGGCATTATCATACAGGTTCTAGTGCTTTATAGCATTTTGGAGCAAGAAACACCTATTTTCAATGAAATGCTATTTCAAAGTTCATATTAAGCAAACAAGCCAGTGTAGAAATTTCTGTTGTAGATGCATTTAAGATTAAAACGACCCTACAGGGAGATAGTTTCTGCAGTAATAAATTGGCATTCTCAGTGAGCTAAAAAGATGTGTCATTCTCCAGACCAATATGGAAGCTGTTACATTATTCACCACCACCTCTATGCATTCAGGAGTTTGGAAATAAAACACAAGACTGCTCACTTGTCTCTAATTTTCTACAACACTTCCCTCTGTGTTGCAATGTTTATCTTAACACCAAGCCTTTTGTTATATAAGTATTTCTTCATATAAGACTGAATTTAGTTATTTCAGAGGTTGAATTCCTTGGGAGGTTTTGCAGTTGTAAAATCAAGCCTGTTTCATGAGCTTTGCAAAATCTTAAAATGGCATAGCACATTGATCACTAAACAAAGGTTTCCAACCAATTTAGCGATGTTCGCAAGCTTTGGACGCCTGACTCAATGGCACCAATTGTCTTGACAGTGGCACTTAAATCACAAAGCATATCCTGTTCACTTTTTTCTTGCAGATCAAGCATTCCTTCAATTTTTTGGTGATGATTTCCTTCGATTATTGTTGACCCGGTTTGTCCTCTGTTCTGCAACCATGCGATTGCACAAAATGTTCAGGGTAAGATTTGTACCTTTTGATTTTACTTCAACAATATAGCAACAGATAACATAAAAGTCTCAAAAGTTTATGGTGGAATTTTACCTTTTTTGCAGTGTGGCATTGGGCAGAGAAACCAGTCTTAAAGCCACTGGAACTAATGACAGCCTTCTCCATCATATTGCCAAAAGCTTTAGTGCCTAAAAGTTGAAGGAGCGGGTCCCACAATGTCAGGGTGGCGGGTTGGACTCCGAACCTGTCCCACCAGCAATTTTGTATTTAAAAAATCGGAGTGCCAGTTTTAAAGGCCTCCTAGATGCAAAAGATTAAAATGGAATCCCTTCCCTTACAACCCCCTGCCCCAGTCATGAGCCTCTCCCACTAAATGATGCACTCACCTGAGCTCCAGCGGGTCTGCCGATGAGATGCACGTCATGGGAGACCAGCTGTAATTCACGTGTGCCCTCGCGCCAATGTGAATGGATTATCTAATGGGGTGGGGCACAGGTTGATCAGGTGTAGAGGCCTGATGATGACATACAAATTTAATATAATGGTTTCCTGATGTTCAATGTTGGGATTCCCGTTATGTCACTGGTCGGGAGGTGGGGACAATCGCGATGAGATTTCCTGCCGATGTAGAACGTGACTTGGGCCTCTCATAAGATATTCCGCTTCTGTCACCAAACAGTTTGTCATTGATGAAATCAGATGGCTGTTATGTTTTTCATCATCATGTAGCCTAAATTCAACAAACAATGACTACATGTGTAGGTATAAAAACTTTACGGCACCAATGGAATAGCACCCCACTTTAAGGATCTGTAAATAAACCATCAAAACAAGATCCATAAAGTTTTTGAATTTTGGCCTGTTCTGAATATGAAGCTCTTTCTGACTGATCACGGTAAACATTTAATCAGGTCAAAAAAGCACAAGAATTTCAGATGTTGGAAATCAGCAGCAAAAACAAAAAAATGCAATAAACAGTCAGCAAAACAGGGAAAAATAGACACGTTAACATTTTGTGTGGAGCCTTGAAAATATTAACGATGGTCAGTAATTAAGTAATTAATTAATGATGATTGGGGAAGGGCCTAGGTGGGATCCTTTGTCAGAGAGTTGGTGCAGACTCGATGGACTCTATTTTACCATTTTGATTCTAAGCATTTGGCGGACTTGAAACTGGGAGTGTTTCAGATCCAACTTTTAGACCCGTTCTCAGGCACCTCCATACACACTCTGCTTGCAAAAAGCAATTCCAAACCGGCTGCACAAGCCTGTGGGCGGGGCTTACCACGCCCGAAACCCTGCAGCTCCGATTGGCGTCTCCAACTGCGCATGCGCAGAAAGAAACTGATAGAATGCTACTTCCTTGCCACATCCTTCCCATTGATAATGCCTCCCTCTGGCCCCCACAGACGTTTCCCCACTCCCCCAACATTACTGACCCCCTTATCCCCCCACCCTCCCCTCACCCAGAACGATTGCGGGCCCCTCCACGCTCTTCCCCCGCCCCCCCTCCCCCCCACCAATCTCAGGCAGAGTGGCAGCGGAACTCCCCCTCACTGATCTCAGGCAGAGATGCAGGGGACCCCCCTGTTCCCCCCCCCCCCCCCCCCCCCCCACCGATCTCAGGTAGAGTGGCAGCGGACCCCCTCCCCCCCCCCCCACCTCCACCACCGAGCGATCTCCAGCAGAGAGCCGTCAGACGCTCGGCACGTACCTCCTCACTAACTGGAGTTCCCGTATCAGACTTTTGTGGAGCATGTCTATTTCACGCCGATTCTGGATGGGCGAATGCGCTGGTAAAGGGGGAAGTGCCAGTAAGGTTGGGTGTGCAACCCATTAAGTCAATTTAAATGCTTGCAAATGCGTGGAGGTGGGCGCAGATCGCGCTCCTCGCCTCACGCCCGACTTTATCAAGTTTTCACGCCCACAAACGGGCGCAACGTGATGATAAAATCGGGCCCGATGGGTTGAATGGCTGTCTGCACTGTAGGGATTCTAGTATTTAACAAGGTACAGAACAAAGGGAAAAACGAGAGAAAAACACATACAATGAGAATTAAACTTAATGACCTGTACAATGCTTGTGTGGAAAACAGAAGATAGCTAAATGACAAAACTGATACTGGCATAAAGCAACCCAAGGCCTAGTGAGAGAAATTGAAGAACTAAGAGACATGAGATTCAGTGACTATATAAATAGCTAGAACTGGGGAGAGGCAGGTAGAAATGGAACATCAGCAAATAGAGACCTCTGGCTCAGGAACAAGCTGTCAAAAATGATGCAGGCCATCTCTCAGGTCTTCCAGTGTACGGTTCTTCAACCTAGGCACCAAATTATTCCTTTCCCCTAACCCCAAAAATGTTGTTATTGTCACTTTGCCAGCAATTGTTGCAAAAGAGAAAGGGGAGTTTTGGTTAAGGTCTAAAGTTATTAAAATCAGGTTTAAGGCCAGATGGCCTCAAAGAAAAATACAATGTTTGTATCGAGTTTCACTGAAATCAAGTAAAAGGCCAAAGACAGAGAGAACAAATTGAGAATGCATTGGGAATTCGAGTGGCAAGTGACATAGAAGTCAGGGTTGCAATTGTGGATGGAACAGATGCTTGACAAATTGATTATCTAATCTGAACTTTGCCTGCCTAATATATAGAGAACTAAACCGTGAACAGAGTATGCAGCATGCTAGGTTGAAGCAAATGCACAAATGTCTGTCTTGATGTTTGAAATCCTGGGCAGTGATAGGGGAGGTGCTGAATGGGCAGGTAGATCATTCTGGATTTACCACTTCTATTTCAAGAGGGCGAAACATGAGTATTAAAATATTCGGCAAGTATTTCGCAGTTACCTATTACAAATTCTATTTTTAACACAATCATTTCTGAATTTTATTCATTTCCTTAAGTTATGCCACGTTATAGTAGCTGGCTAGGAAGCCAAACTACTGATAGGTCTCTGCCAATCCCACTTTGTAAACTGCACCTCTCTTCCTGACAAGGCTGAGTGTTGAATGAGAGAGGACCTAGCATCAACTATGTGCTTTTTCTGAATGTAGTGCAGACGTGCATGCTTACATTCAGAATTATGAGCATATACTCTGACCGAATCCCCAACCCTCCATTCTATGTTAGTATTCCGATAGGCTCTACCATTTTGCCATAAAATATTACATGCTTGTCAAAGTATAGAAACGTCCCCCCAACTAATTTTAAATGCCTCTACCTTGCATTCAATTTCACTCCAAATGTGATAGTTAATTACGTGAGAAGTATTTTTTCTACTGTAAATGAAACTTCTTAATGACTATAAAAGCTTTACTTCCATTAAAACTTATGGGTTAGTGACTCACTCAGTGTTAGTATAACACTGTACTTCCATTGGTTATGGGAGTATATAAATACTTTTAGTATCATCAACAGGGTGTACTGCAGCAACTCTCAAAGGTTTCTTCGACTGCACCTTCCAAACCTGTGACCTCTACTGCCCAGAAGGCCAAGGGCAGCAAGTATATGACAATAAATCTTATATCATGAATAGAATCCTTCATTGTAGGATGATCTCTGCTGCTAATGCTGCTTGGGATGCTGTGTCAATTGATATGTACCCCCCACCCCCATCAATTTATTTTCTCCTGTTGCATCCATCTGATTGTGTTGAATCCATTGTTTTATCATGCTTTCTCTCTGTGATTAATTTGAACCCTGATCATTTTCTGCAGTATCGGTTTTGACTGTTCACCTGCATTTTTTATTTTTTTTAAATTTTTATTTTGAAATTGACTATGTTATATATCAATCAACTTAGGACAGTCTTGTTCGTGTTATCTTCAATATGTTAAATGTGTGGAGAGACCATACTACAAAATTAACTTCATTTTTTTCTACGACTGTATATTTTCTCCTTCTGTCTCCACACCCGTTAAAAGGAAACTCGGAATTACCCAGAAACATACCCACAGTTGCAGAAGGAAGATAGTGTGGAGAATCCTGCTCTCCAGAATCACATTCTAGAACTGGCTTCCATGTTGGATGTTCGAAGCCTTTTCCTGGAAAAGACCACTGCTGAATATTAGGAGAAAGGCTGAAAAATAAATTTAACAATTTATTTGAAGCCACTGGATCTGAAGAAGATATTTTTCTTTGCATTTACCTATTGGATAATTGAAACACTTCTTTTTCAAACAGAAGTCTTTTTGATCAGATAATTTCTCAAAGACTGATGTATCTGGCACAATTATGTTTCTGTAGTTGCGTGTTCCATAGTCACCGTGTGTTAAATGTATTGTGAAGAAAACATTAACATGGCAGGATACAATTGTAAAGATGATTTATAAACAACAATTAGCTGAAAAGGGCATTTACTACAAAAGCAATAGAAGCTTTTTGACTTGGTTCATTTCTCCACCCTGTGTTACAGTAAAACACTAGATGTTAATAAGATTGTCATTTTGAGTGTTTTATAATTAAGTATCTCTTGGCAGCAATATATAAAAGAAAAAATGAACTATTTCCCATGATATTCTGTTTCATTTTGAGTTATAGTTAACCGTATGTATTAGTTGTGGTCTTAGCAGTAAACACTTTAATGGTAACATTTGATATACTTGAGAGAAACCAATACCCCAGTTCGTGTATCGGTACTGCAATTAAATATGACATGACCTGAAAAACACTGTATACAGCAGTGTTATCCGACACTCCCATAATGCACTGTGACAGATGAGCATGCTCTGTTGATGAATGAGAACCAGAACTATCAGGGGACATTCAAGACAGAGTCCAGTATATTAAGGTAGGTTTATGTGTGTATGTCTGATGTTGCTTTACACTATTGGAATTGCTACAAATCACTGTAACATGATATCTGATGGCTTCCAATGCAGTCTCATTTGTTGCATTTACAACAGATAGGTATGTATGTGCATAAAATAATTGGGGTCACTTTTGCAGTTGAGCCTCATTTTAGGGAAATAAAAGATATTGTCAATTATACTCCACCTACTCATCTTTCCTCTTTGAAAGAGGAACTATTTTATTGGTAAAATTGCTGGTAGCTATAATTTAATGTTGCTTTGTTCCTGAAAGACTGGTAGAAATTAGAGGCTGAAAGATGTGTTCTGTGTTCTCAGCACATTCACCATGACAGGTCACACATCTCATGGTTACTAGTATTGTGCTGCACAACTAATTTTAGTTCAGCCATAAAACGCTGCTACATTTTTATACATGGATACTTGAAATAAGCAAGTTTTTTGTGAAAAGCTTTGGTATTCGTACCTTTGCCAAATATACTTTGTATAGTAATGTTATGTAAAGGAAACAATCTTTCCTGTAATAGATTTTGATCCATCTATGACAAGTATCAAGACTATTAAAGATGCTTTTTATGCCTATTACCACATCTTGTTGCATTGTGTTGACTCAATTCATAGTTGATATTACCTCCTAGATGGTTTAGGAGTGCTTTTTGACTTGTATTGTGTGAAATTTCTCTTTACAATGGATTTAGCTACTATCAAATCATCATGTAGATCTGATTTAACTTATGTTATTGATCGAATATTCTGTCACTTAAACTTGTGTCCTGTTGTTAAAATCTGAATGTGTTTTGGCTAAAATACAATTTTAAGATGTGTAAAACAAGAAGGCAGCTTAATTAGTAAAATGTTAAATGCTTATTGGCCAGATGGCATAAGAGGACATTGTAGTGTTGACAATTTTGCTTCCAAAGTTCTAAAAATGGCCAATAATCAATATGTAAATAATTGCAACTGCAAAGATGTTTAAAGATTTTTTAATGAAAGAATTTTTGTGAATCACGTTGTATTCACTTGATGCAGCCCAACTCCTGTGCTGAACTTTTCAAAAGGTTGTTAAGCATGTTATTAGATTTAAATGTGATCTTTTGCTACTATCTTGAAGCAAAAAATGCAAAGGTGAAAGCAGAATTCTATACTTTTAGTTATATTAAAAGATAAACAGACAGCGCACACTGGAGAAAATGTTCTCACTGTCTGCACATTATAATGCGTCTTGTGATTAACATAACTTAACTGTTGTATGTACATTTTTGTTTTTACTGTGTTCGTAATGTGTATTACCCTATACTTTATCAATGAGACTCAATAAAAAAAACCTAAACCAATGTTGATTCTTCTGTATAGTGCTAAATAACACTTCAGTGTACATTTTTAGTAATGCTAGAGTTGAATAGTAAAATTACAACACATGTTTTTGAAAAATCCTTTATGCTGTGTATGTGCAATTGTTTCTAACTGATTTGACAAGGAAAATAATTTCGGAGGTGCCACACTGTGGGTTCCTTAAACAAATCAATGCAGGCTTATTTACTAGGTATTGCCTGATTAAAGTCCAATATGGAAGAGAAATAAAACCCTGTGAATGACTCTGGTGATGTCACAGCATGCCATGTGACTAATCACACAGCGATGCATCACTTTCCAATACATAACATCCCTCCCCCTTTACTTCAGTAAACTTCAACAAACTTTTAAACATTAATAATTACCCACTATGAACATCAGTTACATTGCCAAGTATTATTATCTACATATATACAAGTAACATGCGAGTCTTTTTGGTGGATGTTGATTTCGTTTTGGTAAGATATGATGTTCTGGAGTCTGATCTTTGACATCTACGGTAGCCTGTTCCTCACAAATATCAGGCCAGGTACTTCACCTTGTGAAGTTGCTTTGTCAGCTTCTAGAGACATTGGTTGTTCTACTGCAATAGAATCTGAACTTGGTTATGAAGTAATCCTTGGTTCAGGGATTTCACAATCTTCGATGGCTTTCTGAAAGTGTGTCTGCTAATTCACTTTGTGAAGTGAGGATTTGATCCATTTGTCTCTGCTGTATTCTCTCATCATCAAGTTGCACTGTATCTGTAGCAGGCTTATCTTAGCTAGAATGGTTGCAAGTACCCACTTCTCACTTGTAGAGTAGTTTCTCACTAAAACTCCTTTCTCCTTGTTTAAAACTCAGTTTAATGTTTATTCACAGTGAGTAACTTATGCTTGTTGTTGCTCTACTATTGTCGTTGTCAGGTGCTGTGAGTAGATGAAATTTAGTTCTCAAACCAAAAGAGAAAATGCTGGAAAATCTCAGCAGGTCTGGCAGCACCTGTAAGGAGAGAAAAGAGCTGACGTTTAGAGTCCCGATGACCCTTTGTCAAAGCTAAAAGGCATAGAAAGTGGGAGATACTTATACTGCAGGGTGAGGGAATGAAAGATGAGTCACAGCCACAGAAACCAGGGGAAAAGGCTGCTAATGGCAGTCCATAGAGAGAATAAAGGGTGTGAATGGCCAAACGGTATAGAAGCTAAAATCACATGAAGATTGGGGGGGGGGGGGGGGGAATTAGTGGGAGAGAGGTAAAATTCAGAAAAGGGGGGAGGGAAAGCAAAGCATTTTATTTTACTGTTTTCTACCTTTTGATTTCTTTATTGTCTGTCTTCATTTTCTTTCTTTCCCCACTCTTTCTGAAAGGTAGGTATTTATATTGGAACAATCCCTTGTTGGTAACAACCATTAGCAGTGGTTGTAACTCAGTTGCCGCCCTCATCTGGAGGTATGTTTGGGACAAGTCAATCTTGCTGAATTGCTGACCACCAGCCAGTCCATCAAACAGATCCCTGATTAGTGGCAAGGGGTGCTGGTTGACCCAGTACTGGATTTATCATCATCACAGATATACACACAACCATCAGATTTAATAACTGGGATGATTAGGGTTGCCCAATTGCTCATTATTACAGATTCAATCACTCCTTCCTTGACTAATTTCACTATTTCCACTTCTACCTTCAGTTTAATTGCATAAGGCACAATTCTTGTCTTGAAATATCGAGGGTTGCTATCCGGTTTGATCTTGAGCTTTGCCTCCATTCCAGTCATGGATCCTAGAGTATTCCCAGACACCTTCCTATACTTTACCAGAAGATTTTGTCGCCTGTTCTTGCTGTCAACCAGTTGGTTTATGCTCCACAGTTTAGGCTAATTTTGTGCAACCACATTTTTACAAAGAATGCAGGAAAATTTCCCTTTACTATGAACCATGATTTATCCTTCAGTGGAACTACCCCCTCAGTATAAGTTTGCAGGATTACATTTGAAGGTTTTAGTGGTAGTGTTTGAGCTTCTGATTATATATGTTTTCTGGGAGAAATGAGACAACTCCTGTATCTACTATCTTTACTACTTGTCCATCTAACTTTGGATAAACCAAGAGCCTTTGGCTATTCCCTATCCTCGATAGGACACTTATTTTAAATTCTTTCCTAATCTGTATTAACCTTGGAAATGTTTGTCCTCATCAGATATTTTGTAGACCCCCTTTAAGATCTTGATATGTTTTTACGTTTGCACACCTTCGGGGTTGGAGAAGTCTGCCGTATCCAACATGCCTTAGGTGTGTGGCCTTTCTTGACACATTTTCTCTACTTCCCACATCCTTGTGGAGAATGCCCCACCTGAGCACACCTATAGCATGCTTGCATTTTAAGAGATTTCTTTCTATCGGTTCCGATCTTGTGTATTTTGGCTCCGGCTCCAATTTGGGGAGCTTCTTTCATGGCCAATTCCATGGACACTGATCTCAACAGTAAGAGTTAAAGAGCTTTTGGTGAGCAATCATCTTTGAAATCCTTCATTTTGAAGTCTACAAACAAGTTGGTCTTGCATATTATTTTCAAGGGTTCAAACAACTTGTAGTTCTTGGCTAACTTTCTCAGCGTTGTAACGAATTGTGATATATTTTCACCTTTTTGGCTCTGCTGACAAAATTGGAACCTCAGCAATTATTAGTGGTTTAGGCAAAAAATGACTTTCGAGACTCTCGCAGTTCCTCGCAGGTTTTTTTACTGGGCTTCTGAGGATGCAAAAGGCTCTGTAGCAATGTAAAGGTTTTACGCCCTACTACGCTAAGAAAAGTGACTATTTTAAGTTCATCCGGCATCTTGTTCGCAGCCAGGTAACATTGAAATATCTCACCGCCTTGGCAGTTAGCGGTTATTAAATCATAGTACTTTAATTAACCTTTCCTCCCCTCAATTCTTTTTGTTTAATTTGTGTTATTTGTTGTGTTAGTTGGATCTGTAGTTTAGAAAACCTGTTTTTCAAACTACTTGGTAGGCAATCACACTTCTATTCCCTAACAAAAAGACTTACAATTCCTTTTTGACTTTTGTTCTATTTTTATTTGGAGTTTTGCTTCCCTTTTTAGAATGCACAGGCTCTCTTTTTAATGAGTGTGAGGATCTCATTCCGTGTGAGGTCCAGCCACATCCACGCGCTAAACAGTAAGCAAAGTCTTTTTCAAGGCTACTCACGGTTTTTCTTGCAGTGGAGGGTTTTTTTTATTTGACCTGTTTGAGTTGAAGACGCTGACTTTTACCCTTTCATTTTCCTGATGTCGATCCTTCCTTTCACACTGAAGTCACGGTTGAAAAGAAAAACTTCAGAATCTGGTCAGTTTCAGCTTAAAAACAAAGCATCGTCAGATTTTCCTTGTGGATGTGCAATTGTTTCTGACCAATTTGACAACAAGAAAAAATTATTTCTGAGGTGTCACACCGTGGGTTACTTAAACAAATCAATGCAACTTTATTTACAAGGTGTTTCCTGATTGAAGTCCAACATGGAAAAAAGAGAAAACACCACGAATGCCTCTGGTGACATCACCACATCATGTGACTAATCATAAAGCTACATTACTTTACAATACACAACACCTATGAAAACCACACTTGAATTGGATTAAAAATGTTACGCTTTTAAACTATTTAATTTCAGCTGTTCCATCAATTCATAATTTCATGTATGGCACAATGGTTAGCACTGCTGCCTCACAGCGCCAAGGACCCGGGTTCGATTCCCAGCTTGGGTCACTGTCTGTGCGGAGTTTGCACGTTCTCCTCGTGTCTGCGTGGGTTTCCTCCAGGTACTCCAGTTTCCACCCACAGTCCAAAAGACACGCTGGTTAGGCCATGCTAAATTCTCCATCAGTACAACTAGGGGATATTCACAGTAACTTAATTGCAGTGTTAATGTAGACCTACTTGTGATGCTAATAAATAAACTTTAAACTTAAAGTACCTCAAATGTAAACAACCTCCAAACTGAAAAGTTAGTTTAACCATAATAATTTTGGTGAGTTTAAAAAGGGCTTACCTTGGAAGTTTCAGCCTCATTGTTCCACAGGAGCAGGCTTGAGGGTAAGAGAGTTTGTTTCTACACTTGATTTATTTATTTATTTTTCAGTGATTTTTGTGTTTAAAATCGGAGGTTTTTTCTGAAATCGGAAGTAGGCCCAGGAGAGGCCTGGGAAGGTTTTTGGTGAGTTTAAAAGCAGGCCGCACTTTTGAGCGGGCAGCGGAGTAAGCAGGGAGCAGAGTGAGAGCTGTAAGGGCTTTGGCTCTAAGGGCTTAGGCAGAAAGGGTGAGGCGGGGTAAGTTTAATTCGTTTTGTTGTCTCTTCAATTGCAAATCTTAAGTTCAGTCCGTGTGGATTCCAAGGAAAAGGGGGGGGAAATAGCTCATTGTTCCATTGGAGCAACTCTATCTGCTAGTGGTATTGGCAAAGTATCTAGAAGGGATGGGTGTGAAGGCAGTGCAATGTTCCTCTTGCAGTATGTTTGAGGTGAGGGACGCCGTCAGTGTCCCTGCTGATTACACCTGTGGGAAGTGCACCCATCTGCAGCTCCTCCAAAACCGTGTTAGGGAACTGGAGCTGGAGTTGGATGAACTTAGGATCATTAGGGAGGCAGAGGTGGCCATAGACAGAAGCTTCATGGATATAGTTATTCCAGGAAAGGAAAATATATGGGTGACAGTGAGAGGGGCTGGGAGGAAGCAGTCAGTGCAGGGATCCCCTGTGGTCGTTCCCCTTAACAACAAGTATTCCACTTTGGATGCAGTTGAGGGGGATAACATACCAGTGGTGAGCCGCAGTGAGCAGATCTCCAGCACTGAGTCCATCCCTGTGGCTCGGGAGGGTAAGGGGGAGAGCGGGAGGGCAATAGTTATTGGGAACTCGTTAGTTCGAGAAATAGATAGATTCTGTGGCAGCAAAAGAGACTCACGGATGGTATGTTGCCTACCGGATGCCAGGGTCCGTGATGTCTCGGACCGTATTTTCTGGATTCTTAAGGGGGAGGGGGAATCAGTCACAAGTCGTGGTACACATTGGTACCAACGACATAGGTAAGAGAAGGGACGGGGATTTAAAACAGGAATTTAGGGAGCTGGGCTGGAAGCTGAGAGCCAAGACAAAACATGTGGTCATCTCTGGTACGTTGCCGGTGCCATGTGATAGCGAGTTGAGGAACAGGGAGAGAGTGCAGTTAAACATGTGGTTGCAGGGATGGTGTAGGAGGGAGGGTTTCAGCTACGTGGATAATCGGAACACATTCTGGGGAAGGTGGGACCTGTACAAACAGGACGGGGTGCACCTGAACCAGAGGGACACCAATATCCTGGGAGGGAAATTTGCTACGGCTCTTCAGGGGGGTTTAAACTAATTTGTCAGGGGGGTGGGAAAAGAAGTGGTAGTCCGGAAGTCAGTGTTGAAGGTAGTGAGGTATTGGGGAAGGTATCAAGGTCAAAGGTGGGTACCAGTAGACAGGAAGGTGGGTTGAAGTGTGTCTACTTCAATGCAAGGAACATCCGGAACAAGGTAGATGAACTTGGGCGTGGATTGGTACTTGGGACTACGATGTTGTGGCCATTACGGAGACATGGGTAGAACAAGGACAGGAATGGTTGTTGGACGTTCCGGGGTATAGATGTTTCAGTAAGTGTAGGGAAGCTGGTAAAAGAGGTGGAGGAGTAGCATTGTTAATCAAGGATAGTTTAACGGCTGCGGAAAGGCACTTCGAGGGGGATCTGCATACTGAGGTAATATGGGCTGAAGTTAGAAATAGGAAAGGAGCGGTCACGTTGTTAGGAGTTTACTATAGGCCCCCAAATAGTAATAGAGATGTGGAGGAAGAAATTGCGAAGCAGATTATGGATATGTGTGGGGGTCACAGGGTAGTTGTCATGGGGGACTTTAACTTTCCAAATATTGATTGGAACCTTTGTAGGTCAAATAGTTCGGATGGGGCAGTTTTTGTGCAGTGTGTGCAGGAGGGTTTCCTGACACAATATGTGGATAGGCCGACAAGAGGTGGGGCCACATTGGATTTGGTACTGGGAAATGAACCGGGCCAAGTGTTAGATTTGGTTGTGGGAGAGCACTTTGGAAATAGTGACCACAATTCGGTGTCTTTTGTTATTGCAATGGAGAGGGATAGGGCCGTACGGCAGGGCAAAGTTTATAATTGGGGGAGAGGTAATTATGATGTGATTAGGCAAGAATTAGGGGGCATAAGATGGGAACAGAAACTGTCAGGGAAAGGCACGAATGAAAAGTGGAACTTTTTCAAGGAACAAATACTGTGTGTCTTTGATAGGTATGTCCCTGTCAGGCAGGGAGGAAATGGCCGAGTGAGGGAACCATGGTTCACAAAAGAGGTGGAATGTCTTGTAAAAAGGAAGAGGGAAGCTTATGTAGGGATGAGGAAAAAAGGTTCAGATGGCTCAATTGAGGGTTACAAGTTAGCAAGGAATGAGCTGAAAAAGGGGCTTAGGAGAGCTAGGAGGGGGCATGAGAAGTCCTTGGCGGGTCGGATCAAGGAAAACCCCCAAGGCTTTTTACTCTTTTATGTGAGGAATAAAAGAATGACCAGGGTGAGGTTAGGGCTGGTCAAGGACAGTCGTGGGAACTTGTGCATGGAGTCAGTAGAGATAGGAGAGGTGATGAATACTTTTCTTCAGTGTTCACCAAGGAGAGGGGCCATGTTTTTGAGGAAGAGGTGTTACAGGCTAATAGGCTGGAGGAAGTAGATGTTTGGAGGATGTACTAGCAGTTTTGAATAAACTGAAGGTCGATAAGTCCCCTGGGCCTGATGAAATATATCCTAGGATTCTTTGGGAGGCAAGGGATGAGATTGCAGAGCCTTTGGCTTTGATCTTTGGGTCCTCACTGTCCACGGGGATGGTGCCAGAGGACTGGAGAGTGGCAAATGTGGTTCCTCTGTTTAAGAAAGGGAATAGAAATGACCCTGGTAATTATAGGACGGTTAGTCTTACTTCGGTGGTTGGTAAGTTGATGGAAAAGGTCCTTAGGGATGGGATTTACGACCATTTAGAAAGATGCGGATTAATCCGGGATAGTCAGCACGGATTCGTGAAGGGCAAGTCGCGCCTCACAAATTTGATAGAATTTTTTGAGGAGGTAACTAAGTGTGTTGATGAAGGTAGGGCAGTTGATGTCATATACATGGATTTTAGTAAGCCGTTTGATAAGGTCCCCCATGGTCGGCTTATGATGAAAGTAAGGAGGTGTGGGATAGAGGGAAAGTTGGCCGATTGGATAGGTAACTGGCTAAACCGGGATGTTGGATTTATGTCACATTATCAGTAACCCCCACAGCTTGCCTCCTGGACTTGCACAATTTCACAAGCTGTACTGTCTGGAGACAATACACATCTCTTTAACCTGTGTTGAATGCTCCCTCCACCCACATTGTCTGTACATTTAAGACCTGGCTGGCTGTAGAGATTTGCATTCTAATCAGTATTCTGTAATTTGATTTCTGTGTCTGTGCCCTGTTTGTGAACAGAGACCACTCCATCTGACGAAGGAGCATTGCTCCGAAAGCTTATGGTATTTGCTACCAAATAAACCTGTTGGACTTTAACCTGGTGTTGTGAGACTTCTATCTGATCGAAGACAGAGGGTGGTGGTGGATGGAAAATTGTCGGACTGGAGGCAGGTTGCTAGCGGAGTGCCACAGGGATCAGTGCTTGGTCCTCTGCTCTTTGTGATTTTTATTAATGACTTAGAGGAGGGGGCTGAAGGGTGGATCAGTAAATTTGCTGATGACACCAAGATTGATGGAGTAGTGGATGAGGTGGAGGGCTGTTGTAGACGGCAAAGAGATATAGATAGGATGCAAAGCTGGGCTGAAAAATGGCAGATGGAGTTTAACCCTGATAAATGTGAGGTGATTCATTTTGGTAGGACAAATTTAAATGTGGATTACAGGGTCAAAGGTAGGGTTCTGAAGACTGTGGAGGAACAGAGAGATCTTGGGGTCCATATCCACAGATCTCTAAAGGTTGCCACTCAAGTGGATAGAGCTGTGAAGAAGGCCTATAGTGTGTTAGCTTTTATTAACAGGGGGTTGGAGTTTAAGAGCTGTGGGGTTATGCTGCAACTGTACAGGACCTTGGTGAGACCACATTTGGAATATTGTGTGCAGTTCTGGTCACCTCACTACAAGAACGATGTAGAAGCGCTGGAAAGAGTGCAAAGGAGATTTACCAGGATGCTGCCTGGTTTGGAGGGTAGGTCTTGTGAAGAAAGGTTGAGGGAGCTAGGGCTGTTCTCTCTGGAGCGGAGGAGGCTGAGGGGAGACTTAATAGAGGTTTATAAAATGATGAAGGGGATAGATAGAGTGAACGTTCAAAGACTATTTCCTCGGATGGATGGAGCTATTACAAGGGGGCATAACTATAGGGTTCATGGTGGGAGATACAGGAAGGATGTCCGAGGTAGGTTCTTTACTCAGAGAGTGGTTGGGGTGTGGAATAGACTGCCTGCAGTGATAGTGGAGTCAGACACTTTAGGAACATTTAAGCGGTTATTGGATAGGCACATGGATGATAGGGAGTGGGATAGCTTGATCTTGGTTTCAGATAAAGCTCGGCACAACATCGTGGGCCAAAGGGCCTGTCCTGTGCTGTACTGTTCTATGTTCTATAATTTATTTCTGGGTTTTTTTCTCCTTTTTAGTTAATGTCAATTTATCAATCGTTCTATATTATACAAAACATTCCTTTTTTTGGATTTATTTCAATTCTATATTTGTCTCAATATATCCCAGGAAAGGCAATGAAATAGAGTTCCTAATCCAATTCAGGAAACCTCTGCCAAAAGTTACTTTCTGGTCCTTCAGCGGCAATCAGTCAAGATCATAATTTTGCCTTCCTACTGATGACGTAGTCTTGAAGGTGAGCAAGGCGTTGATCCTCATTGTAATCTCTGGAATGCAGTCCCACAGGTTTATCCCCCAAACCCCGCGATTAAAAATAAAACTTGTACATCAAATGTCATTCCCTGCTTTGATTTTTATTTGGTTGCCTATAAGCAAAGAATAAGGGCAGCATAGCATCCTGACTTGTCATTGAGTCAGGATCCTGGAATTCCCTCCCTCACAGCACAGTGGGTGTACCTACACCACAGATGTTCAGAAGGTGGCTCATAACTACCTTCTCAAGGGCAATTAGGAACGAGCAATAAATGCTAGCACTCCCAGCAACACCAATTCCATGAATCAATTAAAAATAAGTTTAGCCACAATTCCTCTAAATCTGAGCCTGTATGAATGCCACATCTAAACACACTTTTAAACTGCTCTTTTAGAACATCTTGAAGGCAGGACCTCAAGTATTTGACAAATACTATTTTTAAACTAGATAGCCAACATTAGCCAATCAAAGTCATCGTGACAATGTTCGAGTCAGCTCTTAGATAATGAACTATGTAAGTAATGATTAATAGGTGGTGGCGCATGCTTGGCTTCCTTCAGAAATGCATTTACTGCACTTCTACATAGAATCTCTTTTTGTCTACTAAAGACTTTGCTGTACAAGGGCATTATTTATTCCCTTTAGGGTATTAATTGTTATAAATAATTTGCAATATAAACAATTTTTATAAAGTTAAATATTTCTTCATTGCTCTTGCACCATAAACTGATAAATTAGCTAATCCCAGGAAAGTTTGCCAGCAACCACTGGGTTAATTGTAATGCCACTACCACCTTTTTCAAAATTATTTTCAAAATCAACTCTTCTAAAATTCATGTCACAATCCAGATAGTCACTAAACAGGATTCACCACATAATTAGACACGAGCAGTTATTAAAACCAAACTTGGAAATACTTGCACAGCAGAAACAAAATAAATAGGGAACTTGCCCCAAACTGATATTCTGGTCCCTAAATTACAAAATGTGAATTTCTTTTCAGTTTTAAGTGACACTGATGTTTGACTGAATATTTATGGGTCCAGCTTTAGCAAATCTATCAATATCCCAAATCTCACTGTTAAAATGGAAACTGTTGCAGAAACTCATCTTTTTAAATTGCATTTTTTTACTTGCGCAAACAGCTATGATAATTCCACTGCAACAACCCTCCAGATTGATTTTTAATTTAAGCGTATGTCTATTTTGTCAGTTCAGGATATCCAAATTTCACCACTTTTTCCTCCTCAGTAACAGGGCTGCCAACTCTGGTTGTACTTTCTTATGAATATTTCATCAAATGACTTCCCATTTTCCAACTATGCTATTAAATCAAAAAGCCCCAAATGCCTATGTTTTCTAACTAATGAATTATAATGTTCAAGGATCATAGAATCCCTAGAGTAGAGGAGGCTATTCAGCCGATCGAGCCTGCACGGACAACAATCCTACCCAGTCCCAATCACTGTAACTCCACATATTTACCCTGCTAGTACTCCTGACACTAAGGGGCAATTTAGCAAGGCCAATCAACTTAACTCGCATATCTTTGGACTGTGGGAGAAAACCAGAGCACCCGGAGGAAACCCATGCAGTCACGGGGAGAATGTGCAAACTCATACATACTCACCCAAGGCCAGAATTGAACCCAGGTCCCTGGAGCTGTGAGGCAGCCGAGGTAACCATTGTTGCACCGTGTTGCCCCAAATTCAAATTTCACCATCTACCATAGTGGGATTTGAACCTGGGTCTCCAGAGCCTTACCCTGGGTTTCTGGATTACTAATCCAGTAACAATCCTACTGTGGTGAACCATAGTTGGTTACCACTATGAGTACTGAACCATAGATGGTCAGCACTATGGGTACTTGTAGATATGTTACTGTTGTCACTGTTGGGGTTAGGGTTGGGCTGTTCTACCTGTTGATATTGTTCTGTGGTACACTCCAGTTGGCTCCGCCTACCTGGAGGAGTATAAAGGTCACTGCACTGCCTGGTGACCCTTTAGTCTGGGATTGTATTGTATATAGTGTGCTCCATTCTTGTTAGTAATAAAAGCCTTTATTTCCCGGGTACGATCCAGCCTCCCGAGTGATTTAATCGCGCATCACCTACTACTTCCTAAAATGATCTACCCCTTACAGTATGACTAAATAAACATGCATTTTGAAGAAATAATTCAAAATATTCAACAAAAACCTTAAATGGGAACTGGTGACCATAAGAGCAAGCGGGTGGGAAATGGGTCCCTGGAATTGAATTTAAATCTGCGATCTTCAAGTTAAGCTGCTCTCTGGGGGTTCCAAAGCCACCTTGTCACCAATGACAGCAGCAGAATGCAGCTGTGCAAATAACAAAAACACATAAGGAACTGCAGGATCACAGAATTGTCAGTGCAGAAGGAGGCTATTTTGCTCATTGTGTCTACACTGGCTCTCTGAGCATTTTACCTAGTGCCATTCTCCTGCCTTCTTCCTGTAACCTGGCCCTTTGATTCTTTTCAAATAATAATCTGATTTTCTCTTGAATTCCTGGACTGACTCTGCCTCCACCACAGCTTTCATGCATTCCAGACCCTAACCACTCTCTGTGAAAGTGTTTTTTTCTCATTTTTTTGCATCTTATGCCAATTACCTCAAATCTGTGTGCTCTGGTTCTCAATCCTTCTCCCAATGGGAACAGTTTCTCCCAATCTACCCTGTCCAGGCCTCATAATGCTTTTATCAAATTTCCTCATAGCTTTCTTTCCCTCAAGGCAAATCATCCCAACTTCTCCAATTTATCTTAACTAAAGTTTCTCATCCCTGGAATCATTCTCATAAACCTCCTCTACACACTCCAATGCCTTCACATTTTTCCTAAAACGCAGTGTCCAGAAGTGTATGCAGTCACCAGCTGAGGTCAAACTAGTGTCTTATATAAGCTCAGCAAAACTTCCTTGCTCTGGTATTCTATGCCCCTATTAAAGTCTAGGAAACTGTATGCTTTATTAACAGCTGTCAACATGTCCTGCCACCTGACTTATGCACACCTCTGTTCCTGCACCCCCTTTAGACTTGTACCCTTTATTTTACACTATCTCTCCATGTTCTTCCTACCAAAATGTATCACCTCACATTTCTCTGCACTGAACTTCATCTACCACCTATTCACCCGTTCCAACTTGTCTATGTCCTTTAAAAATTCTATATTGTCCTCCTCAGTTTACAAATGCCATATTATGTCCAAATCTTGTCTGCAAATTTTGAACTTTTTCCCAGTACACCAAGTCTGGATCATTAATATATGATGTGGAGATGCCGGCATTGGACTGGAGTAAACACAGTAAGAGTTTTAACAACACCAGGTTAAAGTCCAACAGGTCCAAGTGGCATTTGCTACCAAATAAACCTGTTGGACTTTAACCTGGTGTTGTTAAAACTCTTACTGTCATTAATATATATCAGGAAAAACAAGGGTCCCAATACCAACGCCTGGAGAACTCCATTAGAAACCTTCCTCCAGCCTGAAAAACATCAGTTAACTGTATCCTTTCACTCAGCCAATTTTGTATCCATGTTGCTACTGTTGCTTTTATTCCATGAACTAAAACATTTCTCAAGTCTATTGTGGAGTACTGTATCAAATGTCTTTTGGAAGTCTATGTACAAAACATCAACAGCTTTGCCCTCACCGTCATCTCTTTGAAACATTCTCAGAATCTTAGAATCCCTACAGCACAGAAAGAGGCCATTCGGCCCATCGAGTCTGTACCGACCACAATCCCTCCCAGGCCCTACCCCCATATCCCTACATATTTACCCACTAATCCCTCTAACCTATGCATCCCAGGACACTAAGGGCAATTTTAGCATGGCCAATCAACCTAAACCACACATCTTTGGACTGTGGGAGGAAACCAGAGCACCTGGACGAAACCCATGTAGACACGAGGAGAATGTGCAAACTCCACACAGACAGTGACCCAAGCCAGGAATCGAACCCAGGTCCCTGGAGTTGTGAAGCAGCAGTGCTAACCACTGTGCTACCGTGCTGCCCCACCCCATTCCAGCATGTTAGTTAAACATGATTTCCCCTTAAATCCATGCTGGCTCTCCTTAATTAACCTGTATTTGTCCCTGTGACATTGGTGACTGGTTTGTAGTTGCTGGGCTTATCCTTACCCCCTTTTTGAACAAACGAGTAATGTTTGCAGTTTTCTAGTACTTTGGCACCACCCTGAGTCTAAGGAAGAACGATGTGACTCCAGATAGTTTCCCAGATTGCTAGCCAACCAAAGCTTTAAAAATACAGGACAAATGCCGTCACGCAGGGGAAAAAATGGGATGCAAGAAAATCTGCAAAATATAAAAACAGGATGGTTGGTCACTGACAATTAAGGCTAGAAAAGACAATTTTTGGTGTTTCAGGGAATCAAGGGAGACAGTGGGAAAGTAGAGTTGAACCCTAAGATAAGACATGATTCATTGCAAGAGGTTTTGAGTACAGGAGCAAGTATGTGTTGCAATTATACAAGGGCTTGGTGAGGCGACACCTAGAATATCATGTGCAGTTTTGGTCTCCTTTTCTGAGGAAGGTTGTCCTTGCTCTTGAGGGAGTGCAGCAAAGGCTTACCAGGCTGATTCCGGGGATGGCAGGAGAAATTGAGTAGGTTAGGATTGTTTTTGCTGGAGTTCAGACGAATGAGGGGGGAATCTCAAAGACTTATACCATTTTAACAGGATAGATGCAGGGAGGATGGTGGGGGGAGTCCAAATGTGGAGATGCCAGCGTTGGACTGGGGTAAACACAGTAAGAGCTTTAACAACACCAGTTTAAAGTCCAACAGGTTTATTTGGTAGCAAAATGGACTTTAACCTGGTGTTGTTAAAACTCTTACTGGGGAGTCCAAAACCAAGGGTCTCACAGTCTGAGGATGCAGGGTAGACTGTTTAGGATGGAGATGAGGAGACATTTCTTCACCCAAAGAGTGGTGAGCCTGTGGAATTCATTGCCACAGGAAGTAGTTGATGCCAAAACATTGAATGTATTCAAGAGGTGGTTAGATATGGCATTTAGGGTGAATGGGATCAAAGGTTATGGGGAGAAAGTAGGATTGCATCGGCGAGTTGGTAGGAACGCCAGCGGTGGTGGTAAATGTAAGGACAGATCTGATTGGTTGGGCTGCGGGGGAATAAATGAAAGAGTGGATCTGATTGGTCGGGCTGTGGGGGCAAATGAAAGAGTGGATCTGATTGGTCGGACTGTGGGGCTAAATGAAAGAATGGATCTGATTGGTCGGGCTGCGGGGGGGTAAATTAAAGACTAGATCTGATTGGTCGAGCTGCGGGGGGGTTAAATGAAAGAGTGGATCTGATTGGTCGGGCTGCGGGGGGGTTAAATGAAAGAGTGGATCTGATTGGTCGGGCTGCGGGAGGGGGTTAAATGAAAGGGTGGATCTGATTGGTCGGGCTGCGGCACTGCCACGGTCCAAAGCTGCTGAGAGCCGGTGACGTCGCGGCCACAGCGGATGGAGTGAGGTGAGAAAGACCGGGACCTGGATGGGGGCGGCTCGGCCATGACACTCGAAGCTTCGCCGTCATATCGCACAACTCAGGTACCAGCTGAGGATGGGAAAGGCTCTGCATCTACAAGTCTGACAGGGTCTGCGGGCAATCCCTCCCTCCAGAAATGGACCTAAATCGGCAGTTAGTGTCGAACTTTCCAGAAGCGGACTGTGTATTTTTGAGCAGCACCGGCCCGGGTCCATTGCTGAGTGATCCCTGCGGGCGTTGACTCGGTGCCACCGGCACGGACTGGGCTGCTGACTCGGTACCAGCAGCACGGACTAGGCCGCTCCGCCTGGTTTGTCCAACTCCAGACTGCCCCGCTTTGGCCAACCCACTTACCGCCTGTTGATTGGCGAGGAGCTTTGGCAACCGTCCAATGATATCGTGGCTGGGACCAGCCCGCTTTCCCATTGGCTTCAGGACCTGTCAATCAAAGAGCTGTCAGCTGGTCTAGCTTCTGCTTTTTGGGTAAAAATGGAAGACTTTGCACAAAGTGCAGAAACGGAATTGCAACATTTTTGTGAATACGTTGAAGGAATTGCACAGTTGATGACTTTACCTAAAGTCCCACTGATTTATTACACTTATTTTTAATTAGAGATTTATAGCACAGAAAGAGGTCCTTCAGTCCATCAGTTACTTAGCTATTTCTAATCTCATTTTCCAGCACTTGGTCCATAAACCTTGCATGCCATGCCACTTCAAGTGCTCACCCAAATTCTCTTTAAATGTTGAGAATTCCTGCCTGTATCACCCTTTCAGGCAGTGAGTTCTAGAAAAATCCCTAGAGCACTTTGAATTGTAGCCACTGTCATAATGGTCCAGATCTCCCAGTCAGCGCTGACACTGAGGATTAAAACAGAAAATGCTGGAAAAAAACTCAGGCCTAGCAACATCTGTGGAGAGTTATTGTTTCAAGTCTGTATGACTTCTTCAGAGGTGAAGGTAGAAAAGTGATGGATTTTATATTAGGGGTGTGGTGGGTCGTAGTGAAGCAAAATAGAAGGTCAGGAATAGGTGGTTGCTCATGAGAGATTTGCCAAGGATGTCATGGACACAATACAAAGGGAGAGTTAATGGTAGTGTTAAAGACTCAAGAAGATGCTGATGGTGGCATAAAGGTAAGATAGCTTTTGATCACTGAGTTACACTGGACATTAAACTGTGTAACAATTCAACAATGAGTATCCAGGTAAGTATGTATCTTACCCAAGCCTGTGACCCTGTATGCAAGGGCTCCGGGTAGCACAGAATGAGCCATAAATTCAAATGTCCTGGGCAATTACAGTACATTTGCTCATGTAAGGATTTCTGATGGGTCCTAAAGTTTAATGGGGTTGAAGTGCTGCTGTTGGCATCAGAAAATCTCGCCCAATTTTTAAAAAAAAAACAACTGAGTATTGGCCTGCCATTTATTTAGTACAGTTTTTGTCCATTTTACTCTTAAAGAAAATGTTTATATTAACATCTTTGACTTTGCATAAAGTTCAGTAAGAAGTCTCAACACCAGGTTAAAATCCAGCAGTTGAGTGACCTGATGAAGGAGCAGAGCTTCGAAAGCTCGTGATTCCAAATAAACATGTTGGACTTTAACCTGGTGTTGTGAGGCTTCTTACTGTGCCCATCCCAGTTCAACGCCGGCATCTCCACATCACCTGTATGAACAGTTCTACCATTACAAAATGACCACGTGGCAAGAATTTGGAATATTTACAGACCTGTCAGATTGTACCCTGGCAACCTTAAGAAGACATGGGGCGAAATTTTAGGAAAGAGAAAGAGGATAGAGCAAACTGAAATGAGGCTGTACTATTGAAGAGGAACCTTTTAAATTACTGTACATCTCTATGTTAGGTTTTAGTGATTTTGAGTACTTGGGCACCCAAATGTCTTCACCTCTTCACAGTTCCTAGTCTCTAACCATTTAAGAAAATATTCAGATTTCTGTTTCTCAGATACAAAATGAATAATCACTTTCCCACTTCTGAACAAGAGTTATATTGGGCTCCATGTCAACTCTGCCAGACCTGTTCAGGTTTTTCAGCACTTTCTGTTTTTATTTCACTTCTCCATAAGAATTGTATCTGTTTTTGTTTTGGCCATATGTCTGTCTATGTCCCTTTGCAACTTTCTGTTCCCACAATTTGTCATGCAACCTAATTTAATACTTTCTGCAAAGCTGGATATGCAAGTCTCTGTTCCCTCATCCAAGTCTTTAGTCTTAATTTTAAAGCTGAGGCCCCAACAAATCACCGAGGAACGCCAGTTGCTAATCAAAGATCAAACCTTTTACCCCTACTCCTCTTGCTTCCTAACCAATTGTGAACGTATGCTGCAAGCTTACCTCCAGTCATGTTGTCTTCTGATTTTGCCAATAATGTCTTCAGTGGAACTTCATCAAATGCCGCTGGAAGTCCAATTGGGACAACCTGTATCCAGCATGCAAATGATTTCTGAACAGTTCTTCGATTAGACTATGCAAATTGATCTTGTCTGTACTTGGTGCAATGTAAATAAAATGAAAAGTACCACTTAATTCTTGGTACTGACACTGAGCTCAGGTACAAGCTCCCAGCACCTGCTATTCCACTGGTGCTTTTCAAAGACTGCATATGCTTATTGCATGCCTCTTTCAAGATTGAGCTAGAGAGTTGTGATTTATATCCCCATTTGAGATTTTGTGCAACTCGGATTCACAAAGTGAGGGAACTGATATTTGTCCAAAGGCTCAGTCTTTCTTGTTTCACGATGTATCCTGTCTCGCCCAGTCTGAGTGAGGAAGGTCAGTCCAGACAAGGGCTCTAGAATTACAGTGAAACTAAGTCCCAGTCCCTCCGAAGTGGCAATCTGCCGGTGATTGCCACTCTGAGGAAGTTACGGGGCAAACTAACAGACCTGTATCTATCTGGTTTTTTTCTTCCTTTGCCTTCAATAAAGGGAATATAACCCAAAGGCACTATTCTTGAATTTAGAGAGCTTTGTAAAATCTGACTTATCTATTTGCAATTTTCTTAACTAATCTAACTCGTGTCCTTTAATTGCAGCCTCTTTGGTCACACGTTTTGTTTCAGTAGAGAGAGTACCGCGATGTAGAATGGTTTGATGTAGTTTCTACTCTATGATTGGATGACTACTGATTTCAGATGAAGGGGAATAGCAGAGACAAGGTACTTTTCATCTAAGGGAGGACAAATGAAAGAGCACATAAAATAGCCACGCTCACTAGAGTTCTTGGAGCAAAGCATCTATCAACAATCTTTGGTGGGGATTAGAATGTGAGAATCCAACACAAAAAAGACTCTGCAAATTGATCTTGTCTGTACTTGGTGCAATGTAAATAAAATGAAAAGTACCACTTAATTCTTGGTACTGACACTGAGCTCAGGTACAAGCTCCCAGCACCTGCTATCCCACTGGTGCTTTTCAAAGACTGCATATGCTTATTGCATGGCTCTTTCAAGATTGAGCTAGAGAGTTGTGATTTATATCCCCATTTGAGATTTTGTGTAATTCAGATTCAGAGAGGGAACTGCATTTTCAGAAGTGCCCTCTGTTACATGAGACATTAAACCAAGGGTCCTTCTGCTTGTTATGTGGGGTGGGGGCTCAACTTGGTGTCAGCTTCATAATTTTGAAATGTTTCCTTAATTTCCTTTTCATTCCCATTTCCTATTCTTTACAAACTTTCATATTGTCTTCAGCTTTCCAGTCTCTCCAAAGCTCCATGGCTTTCTGTCAAGTTGCAGTGTACTTTGTAATTCTTTATGAAACTCCAGCTGTTCAGAATATTGAAACTCAGAAGATTTTGCTATTATTTCTGTGGCATTGCAATTGCACTTTAAAATCAGTGGAAATGTTATTTTTCTGATCTAATGTATTTCTTTTTTTCTGACAGGTACTTATGGCTGATGCAATGGAATTTTTTGCAGTGGACTGTAAAAGTGAGGCTTGTTAAGGAGCAGCCAAGAGCCAAACGAGAGTGCATTGTTTTCTCGAGTACAATCACTCTCTTCCAAGTCCATCACTGCGGCTCCTAGTAAACTTAAAGCACTCGGTATTTGAGGCAAACTTGTCATTGGATAATTTGGAATCCCCTCAAAAGGGTAGCTGTTGAACCATGTTTGCAAAACTGAAAAAGAAGATTGCTGATGAGGCAGGCAGCACCTCACGGCCTGGAATGGGACGGATTCCAAGATCAGTCAGCAGAGACTCCATTACCTCAGTAGGAGCCGACTCTGGAGATGATATAGTACGTATATGATTCCTATAATTCCATGGATTATTTTGCATGTCTAAGGATGTCTTCCTGGAAGGGACTTTATTGACAGGCAGGGTGATTTCATCATCAGTCACGGCTGTCTGCAGTCTTGAGGCATTTTATTTTTGCATCTATGTAGCTTTGTAGCTATGTAGCTTTTTTCCTCCCTTCAGTCCATTGGGTGTGACTTAAAGACACAAATTATGCACGTAACCCCATGCATTTACCCAGCTAATCCTCCTAACCTACGCATCTTGGGACACTGAGGAACAATTTAGCATGCCCCTTATGCATCTAACCTGTACATCTTTGGAGTGTGGGAGGAAACCAGAGCACCCAGAGGAAATCCACGGGGAGAACATGCAAGCTCCACACAGTCACCTCAGGCTGGAATCAAACATGGGTCCCTGGGACTGTGAGGCAGCAGTGTGAGACGTGCTGCCATATGAAATAAGTTTGTATTTTGGAATTGATTCTTAAAGGAGTCTTTTCTTAAATACTCCAGAAACAGAGTTCCTATATTGTTAAATGCATGCCACAAGTAAGGAAAAACAACCTATTTCTATTTTTAGTATTCTGATTTAAGAGGACCAATTGAATGTATTTTTGGTTTGTTTACTCTCTGAAGAATGAACATGTTGCACGCTTAACTTCATGTACATTGCTTCACAGGCATATCTGACTCATTAGATTTTAATATTGAATTGCATTTTGTAATCCTGAAGGACATATAATCCTCCTCAGGCTAGCCCCTAATTGTGACCCCATTGCAATTAGATGTAGACAGTATGTCCTTGTCATTGACATCTCCAGAGTGCCCTTGAGACAAGGAAAAGCAACCTGACTGTTTAGATGAGGATTTTGATTACTTTTTTTAAAAAAAATCATAAATGGATGTTTTCAAAATGCATTTGAAAATGTGCTGTGGTCCTTCTCACAGCAAGTCTGGGTGCAAAGTTTTTTTGAAGTCTGGAATATTACATCATGTGAATAGGCTATAAGATAATGTATATTGCTCTATATTCAAGAAACAAGTGTTGATTTCACTTAGATTGCCGATGCGAATTCTTGTTATACACACAAATTTATAGGTTGGAAACATTGTGAAACTGCTATGGTTTTGGAGAGGGGTCTGCAAGAAGTGGCATTTTGCATCAGTAAGGAAGGGAGCAGAATGCAGGGGAGAAGTAGTTCCTCCTCATCTCAGTTTTAAATTTACTGCCTCCAAACTATACCTGTCCCGGGATGCGTAGGTTAGAGGGATTGATGGGGTTGCAGGGATGGGGCCTGGGTAGGATTGTTGTCGGTGCAGACTCGATGGGCTGAATGGCCTCCTTCTGCACTGTAGGGTTTCTATGAACCTTTGACTTCTATGCAGTTGTATTTCAAATGAACTTTTCTGCATAAAATATAGGTTACACAGGCAACCAACATGACAAAAATGGTGGTAGACCTAATGGTAATTCAGTTCAAATCTGCGTCTCAAATACACGTGTTTTGTACTCCTTACTTCTAATTGTCCCAAGCTCCCAACATGATCAGCCCAATTTCTCCTGTACTTTTTCCACTTTACCACAGTGTTGTCCAATCGGGTTTCAATAGTGGCCAAACCTGTGGTGATCAGGTCACTATTTTTGCCAGCTGATGCAAAATATATGCAATTTTAATAAAACAAATGGTCTTTTCAAAATGGATTTGAAGTTTCAAACCGTCAGCACCCACTGCCAGAGCTGGGAGAGTAGCTTCAAAGAGGTTTTGCGATCCTTTCCACAAAGCAGACTTTCACTATGCCCACTCAAAGGATGGTGACAATCTGTGAACTGAAATATTTTGTTGTCTGATGGTATGTTCTAGTTTATCTCAGTGAAACAAATTTCTTCAGGGGTAAACTATCACTATTTTATAAGAATTGATATATAGTGACTCGGGGGTGAAAAGAAGCAACAAATCTCTACATATTGTTTTCACTGGAAAGATGGAGGCTGAGGGGAGACCTGATGGAGGTATATAAAATTATGAGAGGCATAGATAGGGTGGGTAGTCAGAGGCTCTTTCCAGGGTGGAAGTGTCAATAACATGGGGGGCACAGGTTCAAGGTGAGAGGGGAAGTTTAAGGGAGATATGCATGGGTACAAGGGGGCACAGGTTCAAGGTTTAAGGGAGATGTGTAGGGGAAGTTTTTCACTCAGAGTGATGGGTGCCTGGAATGCACTGTCAGAGGAGGTGGAAGCAGGCTCATTAGCAACATTAAGCATCTGGATGGATACATGAATATGGACAGAATAGAGGTATACGGACCAAATAAGGGCAGAAGGTTTTTTTTTTAGTTTATTTAGGGCATCATGATCGGCACAGGCTTGGAGGGCTGAAGGGCCAGTTTCTGTGCTGTTCTTTTCTTTGTTCTATTTCCTGCTGTGCTCTGACCTGACTCTCCTCTTGCTTACATTCTGTCATCTCTCATTCCCGAACACAGCGTCCAAACATTTAAAAGACTTTTGGCTCATGGCAAATCTCCTGTAATCCCTCCTTTTGAGCCAACAACGCACAATTCCTTTCAATCGGTCATTTCAGCAGGTCTATTAGGATGTAAACTGAACACGTTTGGATGTTGCTACACTGCTCCAACTTGCCAAAATTGTAAATTTCAACCCTTATTTTCAACCATGCAGTGCTGTTAGATGAAAACCACCATGCAGTGCTGGTGGTTATAGGACAACTGCCAATGACTAACTAACAAAACCAAATTCTTTAGTTGGCATCCTGTGTCATAAGATCCCATATCAGACAGATATCCTTCCCAAGTCCAGCCTTGCTTTCATAGTACTTCATTGAGCGATCCTGCTGATCCAAATGTGCCATTGTTTAGAGGCACCCAGAAAGAACAGAATCTCTGAAGGTATTAAATGGCACACTTTTTCTTGTCTCATTGAGCAAGTGGTTCTCCAGCTCCTAGAAACTTAACAACTAAAACTATATTTTGACAAAAGTAATCACAGCCTGACTGATATATGATTACTGTGTGACAGCAACATGGTCAAATGGCGTAAAGCGGTCTAGTGAGTGACACTCATACCCTTACCCACTGCTGCAACAACACTGCTTTAGCTCAACTTCGAATGCGAGACCTATTTTATCTCGCCCTTGTTTGAAAGGCTACCATGTAGCATGGTTATGCTCTTCTTCTTGCCTCTGTCTGTAGGTCTAGCTATGAAAACAAGCCAGCCTGAAATGTCAGTGAACCCTAAAAAAAATAATGTTCCTGTTAGCTGTGAAAATAGTTGTGTGTTATACTTTTTGTTTTATTGAGTTCCCCACCCCAAAATAGGGAACTTGTGCTTTTACATTAACAATTAAACAATTTAATGATGCTTAATTATGCAGTAAGATGGATCAGGAAAATACCAGCATACAACGGCTGATACCTTCAGTGGATAGGTCATCAATCACTGCACAACAAACTGTATTTTGAGGTGTGTTGGATAGACCAAAGTCCAAACAAGTAATGTTGACATTTGGTAAATAGAGCATTGTATCCAATAGTCATTGTACTTAAAATAGAGGAGTTTTAGATCACCAGATTGGAAGTGAACACACTTCTAATTTGGCTAAATTAAATTTGTATCTGTATTTGTTTATAACGTAGTTTAAATAGGAGAAATATGAACCATATCAATGATTATTCTAATTTGTTTACACCTTTGCTCCCCACCCCTTTTGTAAGGCCTCTGACAGTAGCTGCTCTCGAGAGGATCTGTTGTCTCAGCTGCTGCGACGAAATGACCAAGTTCGAAAGTTGGAAGTGAAACTGTCAGGTACCTGTTTTAATCTTCAAGTTTCAGTTGGCCTGTTGCATTCGCCATTGCATTTTGTTTCTGCATTGAAATTTAAGTGTCTGATGACAGTGAGTGACTCGAGCCCTATTTGGTATCAGTACTGTACAATATTCTGTTGTTCTGTTCATAATGTTGGGTAGGGTCAAAGCCTATTTTCAAGTTTTCCTTTTATTAATTTGTGCATAATCTGTTCCTTGCAGGTGTGATATTGCTACCTTTGGTCATTAGAATCACAGTCATGCACATGGAATAATGCATATTTCACAACATTGTGCTGTCCTGTATCTATAGTTGTAGTCTGTGCATTTTTAAGTGAAGGCCTAATATGTTTCCCAATGTGATAGGTAGAATGTTATTTCCAAGCATGTAATTGTTTCTCTTTCTTGCTAGATATTGTAGAGACATTTTGTAAATATTCATCAAGCACTAATTTCAGCTTATAGTGTCTTGATAATTTGCGAAAAATAAATCTGAATAATGTCCAACTAAAGGTCTCATCTTGCCACCTGATTTAATGGGCAGTGGGAGAGGCTGGCTGAACATGCAGCCTGGTTGATTAAACCCTGCGGGCTGATGGCCAGTTAAAGGAGGGTGGCGGGGGAAGGAGGATGCCTCTTGTCCACTTCCATGCCAATCAGAGGCCCCTACCCATAGTTTTGCTTTACAACATCCACTTTTATCCCACCCCCAGTCCTTTTCGCTGGGGTTTGTCAGCTTGACCTCAGCAAGGTTTCAGCTCCAGGACATCTCTGCAGGAGTCCCCTAGGGTGGTGTCCTAGGCCCAACAATCTTCAGCTGCTTCATTAATGACCACCTCTCTGTCATAAGGTCAGAAGTGGGGATGTTCGTTGATGATTGCGCACTGTTCGCGACGACTCAGATACTGAAGCAGCCCATGCTCAAATGCAACAAGATCTGGACAATATCCAGGCTTGGGCTGACAACTGGCAGGTAACATTTGTGCCACATAAATGACCATCACCAATAAGAGACACTCTAGCCACCGCCCCTTGACATTCAATGGTGTTACCATCACTGAATCCCCCGCTGTCAACATCCTTGGGGTTACCATTGAGCAGAAACTCAATTGGACTCACCACATTAACACAGTGGCTACAAGGAATACTGCGGTGCGTAACTCACCTCCTGACTCCCCAAAGTCTATCCATCATCTACAAGGCACAAGTCAGGAATGTGATAGAATGTTCCCCACTTGCCTGGATGGGTGCAGCTCCAACAACACGCAAGAAGCTTGACACCATCCAGGACAAAGCAGCCCGCTTGATTGGCACCACATCTACAAACATTCAATCCCTCCATCAGTGATGCTCAGTAGCATCAGTGTGTGCTATCTGCAAGATGCACTGCAGCAATTCACCAAAGATCCTTAGACAGCAGCTTCCAAACCCACGACCACTTCCATCTAGAAGGACAAAGTCAGCAGATACATGGGAACACCACACTCTACAAGTTCCCCTCCAAGCCACTCACTGTCCCGACTTGGAAATATATTGCCGTTCCTTCGCAGTCGCTGGATCAAAATCCTGGAATTCCCTCCCTAACGGCATTGTGGGTCAACCCACAGCACATGGACTGCAGCGATTCAAGAAGGCAGCTCACCACCACCTTCTCAAGGGCAACTAGGGATGGGCAATAAATGCTGGCCAGCCAGCAACGCCGATGTCCCACAAATGATTTTTTTTTTAAAAGATCCCAAATGTACCTGACTGTTGATTGCTGAACACCACCATCTTGGCCTACCTACAGCATAAGTTCTTGCTGCCATTGCCGGTGCTCAGTGCTACCAGTTTGCAATTGGCTAGCAGCTCTGTAAGATGGACTACCTCCTACCAGACGTGAAATAACTTAAATTTCTTATCGGTATGGTCATATCGCAACCCCATTCTCCCACCTCCATTCTTAGATACTTAACCTCATGGATCGCTTTGCATGGCTTTGATACTTAAAGCAACTACCAATACTCTAGAATAAAACTTTGATAGTGGAATAAAAGCTTGAACTAACCTTCTAGAAACTCCTACATTGGCCCATCCAGCTGACCTGTATGTTGTTGAAGGGAGGACAGCTGTGTCTCTTTACTCTTTCTAGGATACTTCACAAGAGACCCAATTTAGAGCGATATTCGCCTCTCTGGCAGAATGCAGCTTCAAACTGACATACTGTGCACCCAAATTTACCACCAAAGCAAAAATCCAGAAGTTTTTATTTTTGAACTCTTCAAATTACATTTTTGACCTCACAGCAGGGTCTCAAGTTCACTTACCTGGCAATTTATTTGTTGCTGTTCTCCCATTTCCTCACTTGTGTTACTTTTGGGCCTGTTGAATGTGTATCTTTTTCGGTGGCATTTTTTCCTCACTTACTTTCTACTGTAAATTGCATATCTGACACAACAGACCTGTCCGATAAGCAAGCAGTTAGCATGACATTCAAAAAAGCTAGCATTCAGGATCATGTGACCGTCATCCACTTAACAAATAAAAACTGAAAACTATTCTGTTTTCTAGAGAATGTAAAATATATTTAATTCAAACGATAAACCTAATTTTCTGTTTTAATATAGTTAAACCTAGCGTATTTTACTCATTTGTACTGAATGCTTTGGCCACTTTCTACACCTAACTGGCTTACTTTCACTTCTGCCTCTTGGAGATGGATAGAAATTCTGCTTCATACTGATAAAAGCGCTAATGCCGCCATTGCCTGAAAAATTAAAGCGGGGTGAATTGGAGGAGTGCCATGTTGTGGGGCTAGAGGCGATTACACAGTTAGGGAAAGGTGAAGCCATGGAGGGACTTGAAAACAAAGGTTGAGAATTTTAAATTTGAAGCTTTGCCAGACCAGCAGACAATATAAATCAGCAAACACAGGGCTAATGTGCGAGTGGGATTTGGGGCATTTTCTTAGAACTGAAGTTTACGGAGGTTGCAAGGTGGGAGGCGAGAGCATTGTTGAGATTGGAGTTAACAAAGTTGTTGCTGTATCACTAAATAGTCCCCTCTGAACTGAGTTTAATTGTCCTCTTATCTGGATGTGGGTTCTTTTCTGTGATTGGTAAGGACTGAAAAACATGAGAAGCAGTGAGCCCATTGCAGCAATGAAAAATTGACTGTAGTGCGAGAGTTTAAGCACTGTGATAAACTCCACATAGGTTGGAACCTACTCTCACAGTGAACATGCAGAAATAAAGAAGATGTAAGTTTATGATTGCACCATCTTCTCCAGTTTCACCCAGAACAACAATGTTGGAATGGAGTAGGCCATTCAGCCCCTCGAATCTGTTACACTATTCATTTAGATCATGGTTGATTAAAATCTCAACTCATTCCTCCCAATATTGGTTCCATAATACCCTTGCATAATAAAATATCAGTCTCAGTGTCAACCCAGCCTCAACAGCTTCTTGAGAATGCAAGTTTTAGATTTCCACTACCCTTTGTATGAAGAAGTGCTTCCTGACATCACTCCTGAACAATCTCGCTCTTTTGTTTTTTAAAGCAATGTCCAGAACTGAGAACTGCAGATGGGTCTCAAAGCTCTCTACAAAAGTAATGTACTTATACCCTTGGTCTTTATCTCAACAGGGCTAGAATACAAATGTTCCATTCGCTTTTTCAGCAATTGATTGAATCTACACGCAGCCATTTAGCAATTTCTTCATGTGGCCCCCTAAATCTCTTTATTTGAATGCTTGCGGCAAATTTGTTGGATTGTTCTGGGGACTGTGTGTATCTCCATTGTGAGATGTGATTATTTGCATTACTGGAGCTTAGGAAAGCTGTTGACAAACCAATAAAGGATAGTATCAACTTTTCATACGCTATTTTGAAACTTCAGCTTTAGGTGCTGTATTATTAATGCAATAGAATACAGATCCATTTTTAATATGTTTTGCATTGATGTGGCATCCATTAATATTTGCTGAGAGAATGAGGGACTGTTGGCATCCACTGAATGTGTGCAGTGCTGCGGTTTTAGATATTAGAACTTGGTATGAACAGATGCTGGAAAAACTCATCTGTAAGGAGAGGGAACAGAGTTAATGTTTCGAGTCCTTTGTCAAAACTGAAGAGAGGAAGAATTTGTTAAATTTTAAAGTGTAGATGAGAGATTGCAACAAAATGTAGCAGCATTAATAACAATAGACAGATGGCCTGGTGTGGGAACCCGTGTTGAGGCAGTACATGTCTGGGCTATTTTGAAAAGGGGTTTAAGATTACAATCTAAATCTGCCAAACTCAACGTTGAGTCCCGAAGGCTGCAATTTGCCGAACTGAAAGATGAGATGCTGCTCTTCCAGCTTGTGCTGGGCTTCACTGGAGCATTGCAGTAGGCCAAGGATGGACATGGGGGCATAACCTCTGTTTGAAGAGGAGAAAACAGTCAAATTGTAGGAGTGTTTTTTCTGAGCGTACTGAAATACAGCAACATGTTGCATGGGGATTGAAACTTCTTGTCACTGACAAGATACCTCATACTGTTAATCAAAGTACTTTGCCTTGTGTCTGTAATAAAATTAACTTTCCAAATAATTTCCTTATTTCTTTAGCGGGTATATTTACCCTTGGATTTTCCCATTAAGTTGATATGGTACGTGGATTCACTAAGAAACATAGGGCTAGGATTTCAGGTGATGATTTTTAAAAAAAATTCAGTTTGAGCTGCTTCATCACAATTTGTGGTTTGCGGAGAAATGGGATGCTACAATTATTTGACTAATTTGTTTACAAATACTGTACAGCTAGTTGGAGGCAGTAGTCTAAATCCATGCTCAATTTTGAAAGATGACTTGGATTTGTGCTTCGTTGTATTATTGAACTCCTTTGAGTGTTCCAGCCTTTAATTCTTGCTTGTGTAAAGAGTTTTGCGTGTTCCTCTTCCCTTGAGCCTAACAGCCCCATCTCCCACCACTACTGCTAACTGGCAGTAGTTATTTGCTCATTTTCTGAACCTGATATGAAGTGATGCGAAGAGGATCAGTATTGTCTTGAAGAATGTATTTCTTGCCACAAGAAGATTGCTGCAATATTAGCCCACTCATTGAGCTAGGAATACTGGTACCAATGCTAAAATAAACTTTTGTGCTGATCTTTTGTTCGTGTTTTGTGCTCATCATTGGTCGAACGCGATTTTGCATTTTTCTGTATTTAAAGAGATATTGGAGTTATTCCGTTTTTGGGACGATGGTGTTTGGTGCAGTGTTAGTGAAGAACGCAGCATTAAGTTGCTGGAGGGGAAATAGTGGTGTACGATTGGCAGAGATCAAATGCTTCCTCACAGGGGTGGTGATGGTGGTGGTGGTGGTAGTTGGGTTGGGGGAGCTGCGAAGAGTCATCCCTCTTTGTTTTTGTGTGCCCCCAGTCCAACCTAGCGTTTCGATAGTAGTTTTGGTAAAAGGGAACTTCTTAGTTGACTAAGGTGGTGTGAACTCCATGGAGTCTGCAGAAAACATTTAAGTGCTTAACAGAAAATTGTAAACCCACTGACGGACATTTGCTATAGGTTGTGTGGTAAATCTCTATGCATGTTACTATTGTACAGAGCATATAAAAAGACACTTAAAATTGCAGATTTTATACTAATTGTAGTTTCAAACCGCACCGTATGTAGATTAAGTGTTTTCTATAAACCCTTCAACAACAAATTGCATTCATTGGAGATGTGATGTTTCAGATAGTGCACTTTTGATGATTGCTGAAGAGGCCAATCATTGAGAGGCAGGTTCTGACACTAGTGCCACATATGAAGTGGTTATCAGGTATCATTGTAGGTTATTGTTTTCAGTGTTGCCGAGCTATTGCGACCATTGATCGTCATGATGCTACATGCCGGCCCACAGATGGCATTGCCATTTTTCTCTGTTATCGGCTAGTGTGGCTCAATGTTTAGAGCCTTTGTGCCACGGCTGGAAGTATTCTTGAACTGATTCTGTCTCTGGATACTTTGCCATACAGAAAGTCCTTGGGTATATGACCATTTTCTATCCATGAATGTGCCAAAGCCAGCAAAGTCGTATCTGCTTGATGAGAGTGGCAACAAACATGCTTGAAAGTTTTGCCATTGAGAGGACTGCCTTAATTGCAATTTTGTCCTTTTTAGATATATGCATGATGTAGCATTTTAATTCTTTAATACAATGGCCCTTATCATTTAAAAAACAGATTTTCAATCTTAAATGCAGTGTATTCTTATTGCTTTTCTATCATATCCCTCTCCTGCCTTTTTTTTGTTAACCAAAGGTTTTATTTTCTTTTTGAAGCTACGTTTTTTTTCTGTAGAAAACATTAAGTATTCCAGTCCAGGAACACATCATTTGGTTCATCAAATTTTGCCAATGTTTTGCTCCATGTAAAACATCAACTTAACCCCACTCTTTTTATTGCCCACCTCCTTTAATCTTTCTCTCTTTGATGTAGCTATATACATTTCTCTCAAAATAATTAATGCACTCAGTTTTCAAGGGCTCTTCTGCAAAGAAGTTCACATTCTAATCACCTAAGTTTTTCTATTCTTGCCTTTAATTCTGATTATTTTAAATTTGCGCCCTCCTGGTTATTATTCTGGCAATTAGTGGAAACAAGTTAATATTACTTGCCTCTTGATAACCTTTCATAATGTTAATTAGATCACCCTTCATTTCTTCTGTGTTTGTTTCACTCCATCTTTCCTTATTGGAACACTGCACCCTTCAATATTCCTATTTTTGAGCATTTTTCTAATTCCTAATTTCAGCAACAATTATGGCAGAGAATTTCATATTTTAACAATTGTTGCGATCCCCTTAGAGACCTGTGACTTTCGAAAGGATTCAAATTTCCGGTTAATAGATAAAAGAATGACTCGACAAGATTTCATTGTGTGCAACGAATGACTAAAAACGCTATTGACTAAACACTATTTTCTTTTTGTAGACAATTCATACTTTAAACTCCAGAGAGAAACATTCCCCGTTTACATTTATTAAAATCCTTATAGCAGCTGACCACATTTGCTCCCAGCTTTCAAAGGGTTCCCATATCCCTCGGCTTTGCCAAGTAATAAATTTGAAAAAGTTTATTTATTAGTGTCACAAGGTTATATTAACACCACAATGACATTACTGTGAAATTCCCCTCATCGCCACACTCCAGTGCCTATTTGGGTCAACGCACCTAACCAGCACATCTTTCAGATTGTGGGAGGAAGCCAGAGCACCCAGAGGAAACCCACGCAGACATGGGTAGAACGTGCAAACTCCATACAGACAGTGACCCAAGCCGGGAATTGAACCCGGGTCCCTGGCACTGAGGCAGTAGTGCTAACCACTGTGCCACCATGCCGCCCGTCCCAGTGCTTTCTTCATTTTTCAGAGAAATCGTGTATCCACCACCAGCTGTAAAACCTATTCCGATTATTCTTTTTTCCCGCCATGCCAGAACAAATCTCCCAGATCTGTAGAAAGCTGCAGGATGCATCTCTTCAACCAGAGCTTGTCTCCCTCATGCACCTGGCTGTGGTAGCTCACAAAATTAAATAGCCTTTTCTCTCTGCTGACTAAATAGAACTCTGTCTGCAATATCAACATTTTTATAGGGAAGTATGTAAGTTGATGTCAAAAATGGCAACCTCTTTCCCCATGGCAACGTGAATCAAGTTAATCTTTTATCTAGGTAGGAATACTAATTAGCTTTCTCTGACTCCAACTCCTTTTCATCTGAGAAGTAAATTGACAATTTACAGCACAACTGTCTACAACCCGTTAACTTCAGCACCTTTCTAGGACTCGGGATGTACTCATGGTATACTCCGACTGCTGACATTGTCTCTAAGCATAAATATCTTCTAATTAAAACAATCTAAGCTTTCCTTTGATTGCTAACAATCAAATCACCCAAGTTTACTGTCAGGCAGATTTCGGAACAAATCACATGACACAAAATTTAAAATTGTAGTCCCAAAATATTATAATCTTATAAATTTCATAACTGCAACACAGCCTTCTGTGTTTAGGATGTTTTGGCAACATCCCCTTTTATGCATTTTGTGGTCATAAGTTTGTACTCTGTTGTTACTACCTCACCAATCAGTGCAAACAACCTGTCATTATTTTATAATCCTTAACCTCATCTCTACATGTGTGAAAGCTCTGCTAGTGGCATGTTAAGTTACTGAATTACGTGAAAGATCCTAATCAGTCAGACAGCTTGAATGATTGGGTTTGATGTATTTAAATCCAAGTCTACCAATTAACTGTAATCCTTGATAAATATCAGGTTTTGTTTTAGTGCAGAGTATATTGAATCCAGTAACTAAGTTTGACATTGTATTATTATGGTAAAGCTGCAAATGCTTAATGCTAACAGATTTAATTTAAGAAATGGGTTTGTTTTTACACTTTTGCCTTACTAAAGTTGTTTTTTTACAAGTACTATTTAATTCAATGTTTCTCCAATAGATTCAGTGAAGTAGTTAGTTAGATAATGTTTATTGGTTTTAAACTGTTCAAACCTCCAAAAAATCTCTTGAGGGTATTTAGGTAAGTGAGCACAAATTAAATCCATGTAAAATTTAAATGTTTCCTGAAAGTTTAATTTATAAGTTCAAATGAAAGACTGAAGACGGGTTACACGTGGATCATAGTCAGTGTTTATTCCAATAGTTCAAAAAAATGTTCATTTTCAATTCAGTGTTAATCTCCACATGCACCAGCATGTATTCCAACATTGTTTTCCCTAATATGCTATGTTTGTTAGTCCTAGAATAATTTTTATTTTTACCATTTAACATGTTAAGGGGATGTCATCAACACACGTTCTCCTTAACAGCAATGATTTTCTGCTGAGGAAAATCATTTACATCCTTCACTCATGATTATTCCTGTGTTTTGTTTTTTGTTGCCTGTTTTGAACTCCTGGCCTGCGTCCCCTCTCCCCTTATACAAGATTATGCTGAGCAGCTGCGAAATTTGCAGAAGACAAAAGAGAAGCTTGAGATTGCATTAGAAAAACATCAGGATTGTACGTATTTTTATCGTTTCTTATTGAGAAATCGGTTTCATTTTTTTTACGCTAATCCATTCCTTTTTTTAATTACATGTAAAAATATAATTAAAGCCAAAAACCTTTTGTAATTGTTTTGTACTAGTGCTGTCAAAGACTTGGATAACATTACGATTCCATTGTTGAAAATTATGGAAGAACATTTGTAAAATAACTTTTCTAAAATAATCCAAGTATATTAATTTTAACAATAGAAAGTATTGATAAATGTTAAGTGTTGTTTTAATTCAATTAAAAGGACATTACAATGAGATACTTTGCAATTTCATTTACTGTAGATTAGTAACATGCAATATTTTTATTTCAAATTTTAATCAGCCTCAATGAGGAAACTTCAGGAACAGAATGAAGCATATCAAGCCAACAGAGCAAAAATGGCAGAAGGAATGGCACTAGCCTTGGAAAAGAAGGATCAGGTAACCTGTATCAGGTTGCAGAATGAAGTCGGTGCTATTCCTTGTAATGCTGCAGTGAACATTTTGGAGTGAGGTAGCCATGGAATGCAGCATGTATGATGAATGATTTTGAAAGCTGCAGTAACCATCTTCGAAATCCTTACGGATAAAAGTTGACAGTTTTTTTTTGGAACCTTAAAATACATTCTGCTTTCTTAAGCTACAAAAAGATTTTAAAAATGCCTCACTGTAATTTCTCACCCTAGCAGGCAACTCCTCATTCTACAGCTGAAACTGTAGAATGCCGCTTTGCATTAAGAAACAGAGAGGAGTGACACTGTTTGACATACGTCCTAAACTAGTTTTTTTTTGTGCCCCCCCCCCCCCCATTGAATGCTCCTTCTTTCTGCTGGTAGCCACTAAAATTGACAAAGTGCCTACACCTTACAAGTTCATGGTCTGAGAACAACAATGCACTATAATCATTGCTGTCCAAGAAATAAAGGTATCTCATGGATCAATCGAAAGATGCAACTTATAGATTCCTATATTAATTTATATGCATTAATTTTAAATTTGATTTTTTTTTTGTTTTTGCATTTGTAATTTGGAACGAAAAATAATTGCCTTTTTTATCTTTAGGATTGGATACTGAAAGTTTCTGTTGTTGAAAAGGTATTGCATTTTCCTAAGCTTTTTAGAACATAGAACAGTACAGCACAGAACAGGCCCTTCGGCCCACGATGTTGTGCCGAGCTTTATCTGAAACCAAGATCAAGCTATCCCACTCCCTATCATCCTGGTGTGCTCCATGTGCCTATCCTTTAACCGCTTAAATGTTCCTGAAGTGTCTGACTCCACTATCACTGCAGGCAGTCCATTCCACACCCCAACCACTCTCTGCGTAAAGAACCTACCTCTGATATCCTTCCTATATCTCCCACCATGAACCCTATAGTTATGCCCCCTTGTAATAGCTCCATCCACCCGAGGAAATAGTCTTTGAACGTTCACTCTATCTATTCCCTTCATCATTTTATAAACCTCTATTAAGTCTCCCCTCAGCCTCCTCCGCACCAGAGAGAACAGCCCTAGCTCCCTCAACCTTTCCTCATAAGACCTACCCTCCAAACCAGGCAGCATCCTGGTAAATCTCCTCTGCACTCCTTCCAGCGCTTCCACATCCTTCTTATAGTGAGGTGACCAGAACTGCGCACAATATTCCAAATGTGGTCTCACCAAGGTCCTGTACAGTTGCAGCATAACCCCACGGCTCTTAAACTCCAACCCCCTGTTAATAAAAGCTAACACACTATAGGCCTCCTTCACAGCTCTATCCACTTGAGTGGCAACCTTCAGAGATCTGTGGATATGGACCCCAAGATCCCTCTGTTCCTCCACAGTCTTCAGAACCCTACCTTTGACCCTGTAATCCACATTTAAATTTGTCCTACCAAAATGAATCACCTCATATTTATCAGGGTTAAACTCCATTTGCCATTTTTCAGCCCAGCTTTGCATCCTATCTATGTCTCTTTGCAGCCTACAACAGCCGTCCACCTCATCCTCTACTCCACCAATCTCTGTGTCTTCAGCAAATTTACTGATCCCCCCTTCAGCCCCCTCCTCTAAGTCATTAATAAAAATCACAAAGAGCAGAGGACCAAGCACTGACCCCTGTGGCACTCCGCTAGCAACCTGCCTCCAATCCGAAAAATTTCCATCCTGTCTTCGATCAGATAGCCAGTTACCTATCCAATCGGCCAACTTTCCCTCTATCCCACACCTCCTCACTTTCATCATAAGCCGACCATGGGGGACCTTATCAAACGCCTTACTAAAATCCATGTATATGACATCAACTGCCCTACCTTCATCAACACACTTAGTTACCTCCTCAAAAAATTCAATCAAATTTGTGAGGCGTGACTTGCCCTTCACGAATCCGTGCTGACTATCCCGGATTAATCCGCATCTTTCTAAATGGTCGTAAATCCCATCCCTAAGGACCTTTTCCATCAATTTACCAACCACCGAAATAAGACTAACCGGTCTATAATTACCAGGGTAATTTCTATTCCCTTTCTTAAACAGAGGAACAACATTTGCCATTCTCCAGTCCTCTGGCACTATCCCCGTGGACAGCGAGGACCCAAAGATCAAAGCCAAAGGCTCTGCAATCTCATCCCTTGCATCCCAAAGAATCCTAGGATATATTTCATCAGGCCCAGGGGACTTATCGAGCTTCAGTTTATTCAAAACTGCCAGGACATCCTCCCTCCGAACATCTATTTCCTCCAGCCTATTAGCCTGTAACACCTTCTCTTCCTCAAAAACATGGCCCCTCTCCTTGGTGAACACTGAAGAAAAGTATTCATTCATCACCTCGCCTATCTTTACTGACTCCATGCACAAGTTCCCATTACTGTCCTTGACCGGCCCTAACCTCACCCTGGTCATTCTTTTATTCCTCACATAAAAGAGTAAAAAGCCTTGGGGTTTTCCTTGATCCGACCCGCCAAGGACTTCTCGTGTCCCCTCCTTGCTCTCCTAAGCCCCTTTTTCAGCTCATTCCTTGCTAACTTGTAACCCTCAATCGAGCCATCTGAACCTTGTTTCCTCATCCCTACATAAGCTTCCCTCTTCCTTTTCACAAGACATTCCACCTCTTTCGTGAACCATGGTTCCCTCACCCGGCCATTTCCTCCCTGCCTGACAGAGACATACCTATCAAGGACACCCAGAATTTGTTCCTTGAAAAAGTTCCACTTTTCATTAGTTCCTTTCCCTGACAGTTTCTGTTCCCAACTTATGCCCTCTAATTCTTGCCTAATCGCATCATAATTACCTCTCCTCCAATTGTAAACCTTGCCCTGCCGTACGGCCCTATCCCTCTCCATTGCAATAACAAAAGACACCGAATTGTGGTCACTATCTCCAAGGTGCTCTCCCACAACCAAATCTAACACTTGGCCCGGTTCATTTCCCAGTACCAAATCCAATGTGGCCTCACCTCTTGTCGGCCTATCCACATATTGTGTCAGGAAACCCTCCTGCACACACTGCACAAAAACTGCCCCATCCGAACTATTTGACCTCCAAAGGTTCCAATCAATATTTGGAAACTTAAAGTCCCCCATGACAACTACCCTGCGACCCCCACACATATCCATACTCTGCTTAGCAATTTCTTCCTCCACATCTCTATTACTATTTGGGGGCCTATAGTAAACTCCTAACAACGTGACCACTCCTTTCCTATTTCTAACCTCAGCCCATATTACCTCAGTGTGCAGATCCCCCTCGAAGTGCCTTTCCGCAGCCGTTAAACAATTTTGATGTTGCTTATTTTGAATTACTCAATTAAATAATGATGAACTGGTTTTTAAAGAGAAACAAGAATGGTGATATTTAAGGGTTTGATTTTCTGATTACACAATCTGGGCCAGAACTCATCTGCTGTAAGGAACGTAGGGAGTAGGCCATTCGTCCCCCTCATGCCTGCTCCACTATTCAATTAGATTGTGGCTGATCTTCTATCTGAACATCATTTTAACACACTATCCCCATATCCCTTGATGTCTTTACTATCTAGACATCCCTTGATGTCTTTACTATCTAGACATCCATTGATCTCTGCCTTGAATATACTTAATGACTGAGCCTCCACAGCCCTCTAGGTTAGAGAATTCCAAAGATTCACCACTCTGAGTGAAGAAATCCCTCCTCATTTCAGTCCTAAATGGGCTACCTATTATTCTAAGACTGTATCTCTGGTTCTAGACTCCCCCAGGCAGGGGAAACATCCTTCCTGCATCTACTCTGTCGAGCCCTGTAAGAATTTGATTTGTTTCAATGAGATTGCCTCCCATTCTTTTAAAGCCGAGTGCAGATAAGCTCAGTCTCCTCAACCCAACCCGAGAATCAATCTGGTGAGCCTTTGTTCCTCTCCATCTATGTACCCTTCCTTGGGTAAGGAGACAAAAATTGTATATTGTACTCCAGGTGCAGTCTCACCAAGGCTCGGTACAATTGCAGCAAGAAATCTTTACCCCTGCCCTCAAATTCTCATTGCAATAAAGGCCAAAATACCAATAACCTTCCTAACTTCCTGCTGCATTTGCATGCTAGCTTTCAGTGATTCATGAAAAAGACACGCCCCGGGGTCCCTTTGAATATGAATACTTCCCAATCGCTGACCATTTTAAAAATTGCTCTGTATTTTTGTTTTCTCTACCAAAGTGCATTACTTCACATTTTTCCACTTATATTCCACCTGCCATGCTCTTGCCCACTCACTTAACCTGTCTAAATCTCCTTGAAGCCTCTTTGCATCCTCCTCACAATTCACATTTCTACCTGGTTTTGTGCCATCAGCAAACTTGGAAATGTTATATTTGGTCCCCACATCCAAATCATTGATATAGATTGTGAATAGCTGGGGCCCAGTCCTTGCAGTACCTTAGCCTCAGCCTGCCAACCCGAGGATGACCTGTTAATTCTTGCTCTGTTTTCAGTCCATAACTAATTCTGATTCCATCCAGTTTATCATCTCAATCTTAGGTGCATAACCTCTTGTGTGGGACTTTATCGAATGCCATCTGAAAATCCAATACACAACATCCATGTTTTTCCCCCTTATCTATTCTGCTAGTAACATTCTCAAAAAACTCACGAGGTTTGTCAAACGTGATTTCCCTTTCATAAGTCCATGTTGACTTTGCCCAATTCTCTTCCAAGTGTTTAGTTATCACATCCTTTGCAATGGATTTTCTTTACTACTGATGTCAGGCTAATATGACTAGTTCCCTGTGTTTTCAAAGAATTTATCATAGAATCCCTAAAGTGCAGAAGGAGGCCACTCAGCCCATCGAATCTGCACTGACCACAATCCCACCCAGCCCCTATCCCCGTAGCCCTGCTAGTCCCCCTGACACTAACAGACAATTTAGCATGGCCAATCCACCTAACCTGCACATCTTTCGGACTGTGGGAGGAAGCCAGAGCACCCGGAGGAAACCCACGCAGACACGGGGAGACTTCGCACAGACAGTGATCCAAGCTGGGAATCGAACTCTGGTCCCTGGTGTTGTGAGGCTGCAGTGCTAACCACCGTGCCGCCCGTTCTCTCTTTTTTTAAGTAGTGGGGTTACATTTGCTACCTTCCAACCGGCAGGAGCCATTCCAGAAGGTATAGAATTTTGGAAAATGTCCATCATCCATAACAGCCACCTCCTTCAACACTGTGGGCTGCAGATTATCAACTCCAGGGGATTTAGCAACTTTCATCCTGTTAATTTCTCCAGTACTAACTTTGCACTAATATTTATTTCAGTTTCTCCTTCCCACTGGTTCCTTGATTTTCTAGTACTTCTAGGAGTTTTTTTTTCCTCTGAAGACAGACAGACGGTGCATTTGCTTTGTTTTTCTGCCATTTCCTTACTCTCCATTGCAAGTTCTCCTCTATCTGTAATGGACCCATATTTGTCTCTGCTAATCTTTTCCTTTTTACACAATTATAGAAGCATTTGCTGTCCGTTTTTATGCTTCTCGTTTACTCCTCGTATCCTATTTTCTCTTTCTTTATCAGTTCCTTGGTCCTCCTTTGCTGAATTCTGAAAGCACTGACAAATCTCAGGCTTACCTACTTTTTTGACAAATTTAGAAACCTTTTCCTGTGATCTAATAATCTTTGATTTCTCTAGGGTTAGCCACAGTTGGACAACTTTGTCTGTTGGTTCTTTGTGCCTCGGGGAAGGTATATTTGTTGTGGAATGGGTACTTTAGTGACAGCACTGCAGCATTTCCACAGAGAGCAGTAAGCAGTTACAGGTGACATGTTTACATAAGTTTCCAATATGTATTTCCATGGCTACATATGGAATTGCAAACATTCAGACGCACATGCATGCAGATACTTTTTAATATTTTGTATTGCACACATGCATATATATCTATCCATAGTTTGGAGTATTTTGCCAAGCCTGTAGCACGGATTTTCTTTTGGAAATATTTTATAAATCCGATCACTTGAACTTCTCAATCGTGTTGCAGGCTTTTAAACAAGCTAGCTAGGCGTCCCACAATGCATCGAGAGACTGTGAAAAATTATTTTCAGAATTGCTTGACTGCATTGATTTTTAAGATACCATGGTGTATAAAAATGCATTTGTACATAAAGTCTTTTCATTCATTAAATTTCTCAGGAGAAAGCAGTGCTTGAGAATCAGCTGAAACAAATGAAGGATCATAGCTTGAATCTGTTCCAGAAACGAGATGAGCAAGATGAACTGGATGGGTTTCAGCAGCAGGAACTTGCCAAAGTCAAACATATGGTAAAAGAAACAGAATATGAACATTATTATGTTGTTTTAATATTTGGAGGACTCCATTGCTTTATGTTATATCGTTTGTAGTGGGCATATTTTGTCCCCAACAATATTTGAAATTGGACTATCTTTTAGAATTAGTTAATTTAATTCTCAAATGATAAATCTTCTAGTTAATGACAAGGTTAAGGATGTCCAAACTGCAATTCATGGCCCACTGGCAATCGGTCTCCCTCGAGCCAGTGGCTCAGTTTTGTTTGCGCTTAAATTTCTTCTTTGCTGGCTGTTTTTGAATTCTGTGTGTCTGGAGGTTTGAAAAGAACTATTCCTACTGCTGTTGCCACATTGGTGGTTTAATCCCTAATTGGGTTAAACCACCAATGACTCTATGATAGTAAGAATCATAGAGTTTTACAGCACGGAAAGAGGCCTTTTGGCCCATTGTGTCCATGCCAGCCCTCAAGCATCTATCTTTTTTGATCTCATTTTCCAGCACTTGGCTATGACATTTCAAGTGCTCATTTAAATATTTCCTAAATGTTGTGAAGGTTCCTACCTTTACCATCCTTTCAGACATAGAGAGAAAAAGCTTTTCCTAACATCTCCTATAAACCTTCTGCCCCTTAACTTTAAATGTGCCCCTGATTATTGGCCCCTCTGCTAAACGGAAAAGCTCCTTCCTATCCATCCTATCTATTGCCCTCATAATTTTGTACACTTCAATCGGATCCCCCCCGCCCAGCCTTCTCTGCCTCAAGGAAAACCACCCCAGCCTATCCAGACTCTCTTGATATCTGAAACACGCCAGCCAAGGTGCACCTTCTCTCATGCAATCACTTCCCTCCTATAGTATGGTGACCAGAACTGCACACAGTACTCCAGCTGTGGCCTAACCAGCATTTTATACAGCTCCATCATAACCTCCCAACTCTTATATATTCAGTGCCTCGGTTAATAAAGGCAAGTATCCCATGTGCCTACTTAACCACCTTCTCTACCTGTCCTGTTGTCATCAGAGATCTCTGGACATGCACACCAAGGTCCCTCTGATCCTCTGTACTTCCTAGGGTCTGACAATTTTATATTCCCTTGGCATATAAAATCTCCTGGAGGTATTTCGCCTCCTCTAAGCCTTTCACCCTTTGGCAATCCCTGTTAATGTTGGGAAAGTTGAAGCACCCTCAACTCATCTATTTGCCTTATTCACAAGAATCCTTGCAATAAAAATAAATGCCATCCAACCTTGCCGCACTACTCCCTTGTGCCTTAACTTGTCTATAATCACTCCGCTTTCCAGATTGACCAGACTGACGAGTGTTTTCTTCTATATTTGGTTGGGCATTACCTCCTGCTCCATCTCTACGCCATATCCCACCCCACTGCCAAATTCTGCGGCTGCAGAAACACCTGTTTGTACCCTGCACTATTGAGTCTCCTATCATTATTGCTCTTCCACCCATTCTCTGCCGCGAACTTGCCTCTGGCTGCACTCCTCAGAGGAATCATTGCCCTCACCACTTTCCAACAAGGAAAAACGGTTCTTGAGTGAGATGCACTATGGGGCCTTCCTAACTACCTGCCTGCCTCCCTTCTTCTGACTGGTGGTCACCCATTCCCTCTCTGACTGCACTTAAGCTGCAGGGTGACCACATCTTAAAAATGTGCTGTTAACGTAACTCTCAGCTTTGCAGATGACCTCAGTGTGTTGAGCCTCTTGCCTTAATGTAGTTTGAATGGAGAAAATCACTTACCCACTACATACTGAGTGTGTAGGGAGTGCTCTGCTCTGCCCTGCTGCTCCCTCACTGGTCAACTCCTGTAGTTGCGCCCCTCTGCTCTTTATGCTATTTCCAAATTCCCAGTGATGAATCAACTTCCCTACACTTGGTGATTAGCACCTATTCAAAAACACATGCTTGCAACTGATTAACAGTTCAACTGCCTCTGGCAGGCAAGTTCTGTTACCATGATTATCAATGTAAGTAACTTGAGGTTTATGTAAATTAATCATAATATGGATTTAAACTAGATGTGCATGGTGTTTGTCCCTTTAAGGGCAACACAGCAGCAGAGAGTGACCTGGTTTGAGGGACCAGTGGAGACTTGGGTGGGTAATCACCCTTGGGGATGGAGTCCTACCTTAGACAGACGTCTTCTACACGGCTCCTAGATGTCATGTTGGAACTGAGGCAGCCAGTGGACTGCTCCAGGGCAGCTGGGAGGCTGACAGTCTTTCCTTGTTAATGAATACCTTTTGAGTTCTTGACAAAGTCTGTAGTGTGCGCCATTACATTGATGACAAGGATGGGATGGATTATGAGGACAATGCTTGTGGCCTGAGACATGAAATGTTGAGACATTGCCAGACCCTGAAGGACAGACTGAGAGCAAACCTGAATTGGTCGGTTCAGTCAGAAGTTTAGAAACGTATAGAAAAAATGAAGAGAAAATACCCTTTATAAAAAAAAGTTTATATTATAAGGAGTAGAGTTGCTGTATGTTGTTTTTTCTTAAGAATGTAAAGAGAAGACAGAACTGTGTTTTATGTGAAAAGTAAATTAAAAGATGCGCCAAGGAGTTATAGCTTAGGAAAGTGAATAGGCTGAGATTTCCAGGCTCTCGATCCAGGTAGAGTCCCCATATAGTGTATCCTGCATTGAGAGACTGCAGTTCCGATGTTTTAAAAAGAAGTTCTCAGCCTGTTTAGCAGATAATTTTAAAGAATTTCAAAACAGCCCCTTGGACCTTGAGAGTGCTGGATCTTGCAGTGAAATTGACAAAAGAAAATAGGCACATCAAAGAAAGCGAAGAATGGACTTTCCAAATGGCCAGAGGACAAAAAGCTGTAGAGACCACGGAGCTTTCTGTTAGTAAAAAGTTCAAAAAATGGTTCAAAAGAGGACTTTCCAGGTTTATACCTAAACTTCAAAAGCATGGGAAAAGCACGTAGATAAAACCAGCAGTTGCTAACTGTTCAAATAAAAAGTTGACTGTCTTAGTGGTCATGCATTTGAAGCAGCAACCACAAGAATAAACAGAGGGCAGAGGACTGGAAAATTGGAGAAGACCCCAGACAGAGGGCAACTCTCAAAAAAGATTCATAAACAACAAAGACCTCAGAGGAGGCATAAGACTGCAGGGAAGAGGCAATGTCTTGCCTCCGAGGAGGAAATGAAGACCTCGGGGAGGAGGAAATGAAGACCCTGGAAAGAGGGGCAATGATGAAAGATACCAAATGAGGGACAATGAGAGAATTGCAGAATGGAAACTAGTGAACACTTCGTCGGAGATAGACACTACCAACACTTAAGCATTTAGTTGAAGTTAGGACAAGTAGAAATAAAGATTCCATTTGTGAGATGTATATGTCCAGTAAGAACAGGATGGATTCCCCTTGGAGGAAATGCTGGAATTAAAGACTTCAAAAGAAGCCCGAACATAAATAAGAATCAACAAAAATAATTAAAGCTCTAGGGAAGACATTAAAACAACAAGATGAAATGATTGACAGCTTACTTAAAAAATTGCAAAAAATGAAGTTAAAAAGGAGAACTCAGTGAGACAATCAAGAATAAACAAGAGAATCAGAACTAGTCTAGTGAATAATTGAATCAGGAGGATAAAAACTTGAAGAAAAGAAGCTTGACAATGAGAAATTAACTGAACAAGTAAAAAAGACATTGAAATTGATGGCAGAATCAGCAATTCCGATGGAGAAAGCAGTTGAAATTATGTGCCAGAACAAGATTGCTGATTTGGTCACGTGAATAGAAAAGCAGCAAGCTGTGTGGAAGAGCTCTATTTGGAACTGTACATAGTTAAAGCCTGCCAATAAAAGTGTTTATACTTGGACACAAAGGGCCACTGCAACAAAAAAAACCCATATTAAGTACATAATATGAAACTTCAGTAGCGGAACAAGTTTAAATCCCTGGAATTATTGTCTCTGTGATCAGACTGCTATCGTGAGCAGACATGGAGGGATGGATCATTTGTAAACATTTAAATCACTTGCTGTGTAGAGAGATGCTCCAGCAGTCAGTTTTGCCATGAAGAAATGTTTTTGAACCTGAAAGCATCAAAGTACCTGATCGACCTGTTAGACATGTTGTCTCTGTGGAAGCAAGTAGTAATGAACTGCTTGTGCCAGAAGAGGTGTACCTGTTATTTACAGTTCCTGTTAATGTTGTTCCCGTGGAAGCATCTCAAACAACAGAATTACCGAGTTCTACAATAGAAAAACCCCTTAAAAACTAAATAATTATCCAACTTGTTTAGTCAGACTGAGTAACTTGGTTATTGAAGATTGTATAAAAGAGTTACGGGGGAGGATTGTGGTGATTATCCCTTTTTTAAGGGTCAACTGGCTTGAGGGATCAATGGGGACTGAGTGGGTAATCACTCCAGTGGGCTGAGTCCTCTTAGGCAGAAGCCATGTAGAAGACATATAGGGACTTGGACAGCCTATGGGCTGCTCCAGGGTAACTAGGGGGCTCCTGGACTCTGTACTTTTTTTTCTTGTTAATAAATACCCTTTGTGTCCCTGACAAAATAATTATATGATTCCAAAGATAAAACACTTGGACAATCCTATTTGATGCTATCACGAGAACTTGAGTGACCTTTTTAATGCCACAGTACCTGTTGCCATGCATCACCCACGTTCAGAATGAACAATATTTAGTAACTTGCAAACTAGAAGTACATATTTTGCATTGTATTGTAAGGTGATCATGTCATCTCAAACTAATTATTAAATTTATTGCTAATGTGATAATTAATATTGTCATTGAATTTGAAGTTATAATGCAATATCTAGATTGAGATGGTATTTATACTGCGAAACCTTGGTTTATTATATGTCTAAATCACACACCAGTTACACAGCCTGTTGTGCAATAGCAATACATCCTTGAGGTTTGTTAAACCCTGTATGCTGCTAGTTTTAACCACAACTTGTTTTTCTTCTTGAAAGGAACAATCTTGTTATCCATGTCCAGGTTTAAAACTAAGTGCGCAATTTATCACGCTTATTTAGCAATCTTTAACTACAGGCATCTAGTTTAGGTAAACAAAAAGTATGAGTTAATTTTTCAAACATTTTTCTATACCTTTTATGCTGTTATATTTTATTCACAAAATATTGTTAAGTTGGAAGAGGAACCTGGAGCAAAATTTGACATAGTTGGTTTTACAGGCCAATAAACTTGCAGCTTGAGAGGTACATTAAAATAAATAAATGCTTGCACTGTTTGGGGATTTCTCTATTTTTAGGTTCCACCCTCCATGTTAGAAATTGTTCTATGTCCTAGAAGCTGAGAGAGCAGGCAGGCCATCTGTTCTTCACTCTCTACCACTGTCGCACCATATTCACTCACTGGAAGACATACGAGAGAGACATGGGTTTTCTTTCTCTCCCCGTGGGCTAATTGGTTTCAGCTGACTTTCTTTTCCCTTGATGAACTAAATGAGACCTGATCTCGCCATATGAGGAATTATGCAAATAAACCTGCCTCATTCCTTCCTATGATAGAGCTATAAATAAATCTATCTGCTCCTACACAATAATGAACCAGATTATCATTGAATGGGAAGTAATTTAAACTATAAAATATATGCAATATCCAAACTTCAATTCAATCATATTACACTACATAAAAATATTTCTACACTGTTTGAATTTAAATTTTCTTTACTGCATACCCCACTTTTATTTGGGATCTCTCTGCTACTTTCCGTGTATTTGGACATGCTTCCTGCCTCTTGGTGATGCAGCACCTTCACGTTATCCAACCCAAACTTTCTTTTTGACTATAATTTAATATCCTGGTTAGTAAGAATGTTTGAACTTAACTAAAATGTTTTAACTTAATTTTTGAGCTGAAGCAAATCAATAAGAACATATTCTTTTGTCTGTTTTGCAGCTCTTGAGGAAAGAAGAGATGTTGTCCAATTTTGAAAGGGAACTTGAGGAAAGGAAAACAGAGCTAGATCAAACCAAAGAGGAGCTGAAGGTCTCCAACCAGAAACTGTTAAATCAAGACAATATGGTGAAGCAGCTACAGACACTAAATACAGATATCAACAAAGAAAGGTACGACACGCTTGGGGGGGAGAAATGTCAGTGGTTGTGTTCCGAATCATTTCTTCCCCATGGTCTTTACAATTTTGTGTTGATTCTAAATGAACTGATTAGTTCTAACCTCCAAGCTTGCTCCAATGGGACACGCACTGAAACTTGAACTGAAACAGACATTTCACATGACAAGTGAAATATTCTTTTTTTTTTAAGCTAAAAGTTCCAGCAAAAGACAGATCAAACAGAATAACAAGTTTAATGGTGTTTAGTAGAGCATTGCCCATAGAACCCAAAGTGTACTATAGGGTCTTCTAGAGTATACTGAGTACACCCATTTCTTTTTGTGTGCATGGTTAAGATATGAATGAGGATACATTGTAAGGATCTATTTTACAAATTCATGTCCCTGGTGCAGAACTTGGACACTGAAGTCAGTAGACCTTGCATCTTAATTAAGATTATTGGATACAAACTGCTGCAAGGCCCATTATTCCAAGCTCAAATTTCTGCTATGTGCTCCCTTGTGCAAATTTGTACCATCTTCCCTATAGTGTGTTACGTTTAGTCCTGATCAACATGTACTCCACTTGCACATATGCATCATCTATATGTTTCATAGAATATTTTTCCCATTAGACAAAGATGTGCATTAGTTCTGGCTCCAAAGCCTCAAGATAATGCCAGAAATAAAAGCAAAGCCAGTAGCAATCCTCTGATACAAACTGTAAAACTTTAACAGCAGTTTTATGCAGTTTTTATCCATGTTTCATTATTGAGATAAAAATTTAGGCTTTATGTTCAGTAATAAGATAAATGTTAATTTATAGAATGACTTCTTCAGCTATCGAATGCCTGCGTTAAAATAGCATGAGGGATTGACTTAGCACACGTTGTCAATGACAATTTCTACAGTCAGTCAAGTTATAGTGATATGACAATTAGGAAGAATGTAATTATGACAAAAGGAGATCTGCCTCCATCCAAAAACAATTGTATTTGTTACAGTATATGTAATATGGTATGCTTTTAAAATAAATTCAGCAAATACTGTAGAGAAAGAAAGATGTTGCATTTATGTACCTTTTCTTTACAAAAGGATGCACCTAAGTCTTTCGCAGCCAGTTAAGTGCAAACAGCAGGGTCCCAAAACAACTGAGACAAATGACTGGCTCGTGTGTTTTGATAGTGTTAGCGGAGTAACAAATATTAGTCACAATTGTGAGACTGCCAGCGCTGCTGTTCAATTAGTGCAGTGGAATCTTGTACATAAACCTCATAGAATGAAAGGGTCTACATTACATAGTATTTTTAAAAATAAATAGCACCTCCTGAGGTGCAGACAGTACTGCACTGAAGTGTCAGTCTAGATTATGTACTCAACATTTTATTTAGACTTCAGCGTAGGCAATGTGGATATTCAGCAGAAGAGTTTATGCTTGTGGTTTTTATGTATTTTGTGTGAAATTATAGTGCATTTTATAACTGCTGTATTGTCTGAAAAGACTGTTAACAATTAGAATTATAGAATCCTACAGTGCAGAAGGAGGCCATTTGGCCCATCGAATCTGCACCGACCACAATCCCACCCAGGCCCTATCCCCATGCATTTACCATAGCTAGTCCCCCTGACACTAAGGGGCAATTTAGCATGGCCAATCACCTAACCCGCACATATTTGGACTGTGGAGGAAACCGGAGCACCCGGAGGAAACCCACGCAGACACGGGAAGAATGTGCAAACTCCACACAGACAGTGACCCAAACCGGGAATTGAATCAGGGTCCCTGGTGCTGTGAGGCAACAGTGCTAACCACTGTGCCATCGTGCTGCCGTGTTGGTCACTTGTATATGTTTGCTGCTTGTCGTTCTTTGTTATACATTTATATCCTGTTGAATTTTCCTTCATGCACAGGGAGAAATTTGTGGCTACCCAAAGAAGTGCAGAAGAAAAAATAACTGTGTTAGAAAACAGGGCACAGGAACTACAGAATGTGATTCAAAGACTCTCAGTTGATTTACATAAGGTACAAATATTTAGTGTTTTATTTCAAATGTGAAAGGATTCAATAATCACCAGCAACCTGCTTCTTTGTTCAACCTTATGGATGTTTTATTAGTCTGAACAGAACTCATTTTGGAATTGGTTTCCGGCTGTGGGTCTCAGCATCTGTTCTTGCTTACTAGAACTTTGGATAGATGCAAGGTTGTCATTTTACATGTTTAAAAGCTACAAAATGTTGTTGCCTTTTGTAACTATAACAAAAATGTATCTTGTTGCTTTAAAGTTTAAATTTTCAGAGTTCAGTCCATGCAGTAATTCCATTTCCTAATGATATATCCGGGAAATAATTGTGTATAAGGCCACCTTAGTTAGAAAGTAAATGTTGTGCAGCAGTTAGTATTAACCTATCTTGCAATTAAAATAGCATCAATCTGCTCTCTAATTTTTAAACCAAGCCTTTAACATCTTGAGAAAGATAGTAAAGGAGCAAATTGAGCTCCAGAAATGAGCTATCTGCTTTGCGGTGCATCAGTTATTTTAGTTGGATTCTGACAAGGTCCTGGCATGCTACTGAGCATTATCATATATTTGTAAAGTCACAGCACATCCCACAAAGGGGTCTCTATTAGTTTTCAACCACCTTTTTATATTAGAAGTTGCTGAAACTTTTCTGTATTCAGTATCATCAAATCTGACTACTTGGAGGAGAAGAAGGGATCATGTAGAAGTGAAATACTTGGATCTTAAAATACATCCTGGGCCTTTTTACTTTTTTTTTCCTCATGAACAAAGTCAGTTTTAAAGTTTTGGTGCCTGATAGAAGAACTTGGTAATTTGTTAATGTATATGCATAATTACCAGTGTGAAGTACTTAATCAGTTTGACTTGGACGACTGGTAGCACAGAATACACAGTTGTTCAAGCAGGCTATTGCCCCATAATATTTCTAATGGATATTCTGCTTTTAAGAAGCTTAGAAAGTAGTGTTTTTCTTGCTATCCTTTGGTTGTGAAAAAGTAATTCACATGCAGTAGCGTATATTCTGTAATTCTGTCTCTTGTCCTGAAGCTATAATATGAATTCACAGAAACCTTCTGTTAAATTGCTCTGACAAAGACACTTTATACATTTGATAATATGTTTTGCCATATCAATCAGTTTGGGGATTTTACAGTCCTCCAAGTTCACATTTTCTACCCAGGGTTACTGGATTGCAATTGGCTTTCTAAGCCTGCTGATTTTTTTCCCTTCTATAGGAGTACAGAGACCAACTGTTTAATTTCTGCAACATTCACAATTTTTCCACTTTGTAAAAACACTGAGCAATTCTCACATACTAACGAGTTAGCATTTTCAATAATTGTCACTAATCAGCTTGGCTTCTCAATGTATTTATGTTGTTTTTCTGAAATAGACATCTGCAGAGACTGAGGAGAAGGGTAAGATTATAAAGCACCTGCAGGCAAAAGTATTTTCCCTTGAAAAGCGGTTGGAAGGAAATTATTCAGAGGATGAACATGTACAGGAGCTGCTAAAAGAGGTATAATTAATATAATGAAAAGTGCCTAAATTGCACACTATACATGATTCAATCTTTTCAGATTTTCTGTTGCATGATTATCTGTAGAAATAAATTCTTACATTGAATACCACTGCAATTTTTTTCCTCAATCCTCAAGTACTTTTATTCTATATATTTAATATTCAATAGCCATTAAAGTGGAGTTTAAATCATGATGGTGGGGGAGGTAGTGGAAGCAGATACGTTAGTGACTTTTAAGGGGCATCTTGACAAATACATGAATAGGATGGGAATAGAGGGGTTTGGTCCCTGGAAGGGCAGGGGGTTTTAGTTCAGTCGGGCAGCATGGTCGGTGCAGGCTTGGAGGGCCAAAGGGCCTGTTCCTGTGCTGTAATTTTTTGTACTTATGACTGTTTTATGCTGCTAACTATTGTGTTCTGCAGAAATTCTATCTGGAGCAGAAACTGGAAGAAACCAGGCATCTTTTGCTGGAAGCTAAAACTAGCCACACTGAGGCTGTCAGCGTTTTCGAAACACAGGTACATACATACCTATCACACACACACAATAATATATTTCAGCAATTCATAGAGCAGTTGACGTCAACTTTTGAAACCTTGAAAAATCCCTCCAAGTATGGGGTTGACTTATTCGCTAAGTATAAAAGTGCACTGGGTGTGGGTAGTTGCTATTTGAAATGTCATTGGCATCCAATGCAAAGAGTGGGCATATCTTATCTTCTCGATACATCCTGTGCTGCCAGCTTGATTCCCTTTTGTCCAGTTATAATGTACTGATAAGTGAAACCTGTATTTGTGGGTGAAAAATTGAGGCTAACTATTAATGTGAGTATAACTTGTTGCGGCAGGGTCACCTTTTACGCTAGGTGTTTGTAAAAACATAATTTTTTTGTGGTTGGGAAAATGGAGGTCATGTTACATGTCACAATTTACAGTGTGTTTGTTTTTTTCGTTAAAAGTTTTTCCTAATTTGTTTTAGATAGCTAAATTAAACAATGATGTTATAGAAATCCAGACTTCGATGAAGGAAAAAGATAATGAGATGCAGGCTGTCAAAGATGAGAATGCTAGACAGGTAACTGTTATTTCTTGGTGTATTATGAACAGTGACTAGTCCACCTGTCAACAACTTGTGGAATAGCTTTAATTTTTAACATGGCCTGAAAGTTTTTGTGTGTTTTTTATTTTTTTGTCACATATGATTGCAGAACACAAATAACAGCATCTGGGTGAATGAATTATAGTCGTGCCCATTGGTCGATTCTGAATTTTTAATATAAAGCCCAGCAACTAGTCCAGCTAGTTCTAATATTCTGATTACTTCCTAGGTTAGTGAATTGGAGCAAAGGTTACATTTTACTGAAGGAATGCTAACGCAAAAAGGAAGTGATGTGAATGAAAAAGAAGTTCAAATAAAAAAGTTGGTAAGAAAAATTCAAAATGAAAGACAACTTCTAATCTTTTAAAAAATCACTTCAAATCTGATGTAGGTAATTGCATTTTTTAACTAAGATTTTATTGATACAAATTACTTTTTCATAGCAAGAAGAAAGTGAAGCCGAAAATGACAGATTACAGCATCAAATTGCTGCTTTAAAACATCAGCACACAGAAAAGTCTAACCGAGTGGATGCTCAAATAGCTGCCCTTGAAACTGCCCGTGAATTTGACAAAACAGCCTCGCAACATAAGATCGTAAGTAATGTACTCCACAGTATGTTATTTTTAAATGAGGGTCTGAAATTGTTTACTTATTATCCTTGGGATCTCAGAGGGGGATATGTTTCCTACTGGCAAAGGAGCTGTTATGTAACTGTGCTTCGAGTCCGTCACTAGTGCATAGCTGTTTGGTTGGAGATGTGCAACAGCTGCTCGATAACAATTCTCCTTCCAGATGGAGAAATGCCAGGATCATTTGCTTCCTTTCTCCAGCTTGGTAGAATGGAGGGTACTGGGAATGGGAATGGAAGGCTTGTTGGGGGGGGAAGTGTGATGATGAAATCTATGCCCTTCTACTCAGTGAGTCTATGTCCTAGCACTTCACTGCAACCCCCAAGATCCGGTGAAGTTTTCTGTCTCAATATTTCCACAGCTCAACATCAACCGAAAGAGAATCTGGTAAATATATAGGTTGCTCTTGTACAATATCTCCTAGCTTATATCTTTGCACACCTTTCTCTCAGTGAATTAAGAAGCTTAACACCATCCAGGTCAAAGCAGCCCACTTGATTGTACCTACACCACATAGATTGCAGCAGTTCAAGGAAGCAGCTCACCACCACCTGCTCGAGGGCAATTGGAGATGGGCAATATATGCTGGCCCAGCCAACAATAAGCACATCCCGTAAATGAATTAAAAAACAAAGAAACTCTCCGTTTACCTCTAACATATTCATTTGAATTCAGTCTAAATTCAAGGGAAAGTAAATAGTGTTGTGAATGATAGAGACAGTTGCAGTAACCAGGCTTAGTGGGAAAGCAGACTTCAGAGGTAAATCAAAAGTTTGATGCCATTTCCATAGAATCTAGGAATCAATAATTAAAGCAGTTTGTACAGCAGTCAAGGCAAAGAAATCCTGAAGGGGGGGGGGGTTGTAAAACCTGGATTCTGGATTTGGTGTTAAAAGTTGGGTGTAACATTTATTCAAGAGGCATTTGGAAGGCCTGGACTGGATTTTGGAATGCAAACTGCTAATGGGAAGCAGATTTTAAAGTGTATTTTCTAAGAGTGTAATATGGAAACTCTCATGTGACAATCATCTGGGGGGGATTCTGACGAGTAATCCACAGAGTGGAGTGTGTATTTTGACACAGTCAGTCAGTGTGTTTAAAGGGACTTGGTGTCACTGAGACCATTGTAGCTTAAGTTATACTTTGTAATCCATGTTACTCTTAAAATCAGTCTGTATTTGTTAAGCTAAGTGAGGAGTATTGTATCATCAAATTTTTCTAGTTTAATAAATGTTTTTCTTTTTGTTAAAACTAATTAGCAGGTCGATGACTCTCTTCCTCCCATGTTTATTTTAATAAAAGAATAATTATGGTCTTTTGAGCCAGAGTTCCATTTTGTATCTTCCCATCCAGTTATGGAAACACATGGGATGGTAATACTTGATTGGGCAAAACAAAATTTCCTGTGAGCCTACATTTTAAACTTGTGAACCTCTATCATTTCTTGGTGCTTGTGAGATCATTACCTAACCTTCCCCTGTTGTGGGAAATCAAAATGTCTTTTAGCTGAACTTTAACATTTAAAGAGCCTTGCTGTAGCCTGATTATGCAGTATATTACACGCTAAAAATGAACATAAATGTGTTCATTTATGCACAGAGCCAATTCCAACAGAAAAATGAAGATCTAAGTGACAGGCTTAATGAAACAGAGAACGCATTGAGGAAAGTTGAGTGTGAACTTGAAAGATCAAAGGTTAGTACCACATTTTAAATTTGTATTCTAGAATGGTTTTTGAACCAACGTTTTTAATGTTTTTTCCATTCCTTACTGTAAAATTCCAGATTGAGAAGGCATATCAAAGAATTCCTTCATGACCTTTGCTGATCATGTTGGGTGACCAGTTTCCGGAACATGTGCAAAGCACCCCCATTCCAGAAAGCAGTCTTTATTTTTTAACTTGCTTTATTTCGCATTTTCAGTTGTGCTATCTTTCTTCTTCCTTTTGTTTCACTTGCAATAGACCCTTTCTGTGACAGTAACTTTTTAGAATTATGCTAAAAGTCGATTTGTAAAAGTGTGATGTACGTACCTTTTTTATGGTACGAAAGGTTCTGTGCTGTGTGAAAAGCACACATTTAAGACTGTTCAAGTCACAACTGTTGGAATTTCTTTTCTACTTCTTCATGGTTTATAATCCCAAACATCTTACATTTTGCTAAAAGTTGAGCATGTGATATTAGTCTTCCTTTCTCTAATACTGCCACGTGTCTTATGAGAAACTTGCTGTATCCCTATAGAAAAGGAGTAGTTGAAATAGTTTTCCCACTGTAAAAGCAGCATGTTCTGCTGTGGTGAAACATTGAAGCAATCCAGATAATCCTAACTGATATAGAGAGCAGGCATAAAACAACAAAACATATAAAACCATGGTTATTACGATAGGAAAATTCCACTTTGTGAAAGCTTTCTGCTTCCAATAATTTCATTAACATTTTAACAAATTATTTTGCAAAGTACTGTGACATAATAGGCAGCCCTAATGGGGGACATTCCCTAGGGATGTATGTGCATCAGAGGTATTTCTTGTACACTTTTTGTCTTATTTAATATTAATAAAAATACTATTTATTAACACCACAATCCCAATACAAAATCCTAAAGTTTAGTTTTGATAGAAACTCTTCAAAACATTTAACTGAAGTCATCAACAGACCTTTCAGCTAAAAGTTAATATTCAGTAGGATCGACATTCATCTAGTGTTTTGATATGGATTGAAAGTGTTCAGGCCAGTTGTGAAATGAGCACTTCTGTTCTCTCATTGGGTATCAAATATTTGAATGTTGAGGTGAATTGAGCAGATTTGAGGGCCTCCGTTTGTCTTAATATCGCAAGTGTCCAGAGAGATTCAGTATTATGTAACTAAGCAATATTTCAGCTTGTGTTTGAAACGCTGCATGGGGAGAGTGCTATCCCTTCACAGAACAGAACTTGATCTTTCAGTGAATTGCAGCAACATTATTAGCATGGTCATTCTCTCACACAAATTATACCTAGGTTAATTTACTCAACCATAATTAATAGGACTATGTATTGATTTATGCAGTATTAGACATAGTGTAAACACAATTTGAATGTGATGCTTGTGAATGTTCAATGCTGCAATCATACTAACAACAATCAAATGTTTGGATGCAGGAAGAATTAAACAGCAGAGAAACTGTAAGTGTTGAAATTGCCAAAGCATTAGAAGAGGCAAGGAAACAGAAAGAGGAATTGCAGCATAAGGTTTGTTCCAATCAATAATGTTAAAGCCGAGATATGTGATATAAAATGGTAATTAGACTTGATGGATACTGTGTTTTAATATGCCAGCTGATTTTTTTGTAACTAGAATCTGCACCTTCTGAGTCTTATGAATCTCCATTGTGTGGCAGAAGTATTTTCCTGCCAATGTGACTGTCGTGCCTAATTAAAGAATTTTTTATTTGATTGTTTAATTGTAATATGGTAAGCATCACTTTAATCCAGTCATGCATCATAGAAACTTACAACACAGAAGGATGCCTTTCAGCCCATCGTGCCTGTGCTAGGTCTTGGAAAAAGAGCAGTCACGCATAAGCTCATCTCCATTTTGTTTTGTCTATAACCCTGTAAGTTCCTCCTCATCAACTAACTATCCGACCCTCTGTTTAAAATTATTGATGGAATTGGCCTCCAGCACTTTTTTCTGGTCAAGCTATTCAGACTGACATCTGAGTGGAAAGAATTTTTGCCCATCTCCCATCTAGATCTTTTGGCAATGATTTTAGACCTGTGACCTTGATCCACATTAGATAAAATATTTTCTTTCCTTACCCATTTTTTCAAAATGTTTCAAGATCTTCTAAACCTTCTCTGATCAAAAGAGAACAGTCCAAACTTTTCCAATTTCTCCTCATAACTGAAGTCCCATACCTTTGAAAACATCTTGGTAAAAATCAGCCCTGGTGTGGAGATGCCGGCGTTGGACTGGGGTAGGCACAGTAAGAAGTCTCACAACACCAGGTTAAAGTCCAACAGGTTTATTTGGTAGCACAAGCTTTCGGAGCACTTCTCCTCCATCAGGTGAGTGGGAGTTGTGTTCACAAACAGGGCATATATAGACCCAAACTCAATTTACAAGATAATGGTTGGAATGTGAGTCTTTAAAGACTGACAATGAGAGATAGTGGAAAGGCAGATATGAAGAAGCCCAGGTTGTCCGATTTTGGTTACATTTTAGGGCGATAAATAACTAAAAATGTCACGGGGGGGGTTTCAAAAAGTTTTTTTTTAAAAAGCAACAAAGATTATTTATTTGAATTAGAATAAAGAAAATATGGTCATGTTTTCCATCAAAGTTGAGAATTGATGTCAATTTGGAGTCACTTAATGTCAACAATTAAAATTTAAAAACTGGTCTGATTTGAAAACCAGCACAATGTGGCACAAATTTGCCTCTTTGCACTTTACAATCTTTGCACAAGTAGGAGATTGATCCTGCAGGAAATTTGCTCATATTGAGATTTGATACATTAGTCTCAATTTTCATAAATTTCCAAACAGAATTCAGAAGACCAGACCAGGAAGTGGTCCATGTGAGCATGGGCAAGCTGCCCTAGGCCTGAGCTGCCACCACTCCTACTCCCCGCCCCAGTAAATGTGCAGGCAGGCAGGTTGGGGTCGGGTGGAAGGGTGACAGGAAGGCCACTCAGCAAATCATCTGAGCCCTGTGGCTATGAACCCCATCAACTGAACACTGTAAAATTCTGCAAATGTCTTGTAGGGCAAGCAGATTTGTGATTCTCATACTTTTTGTGCTGAGCTATTCCCTAAGGTAGATACAGTTACTGGTGCTGGTAATAATACGCTGGGAAATGTAACACTGGGTTGTTTTTCTTTGCAATGATAGGTGTTAAAATTGACAGACACAGTGGATGAAAAAAATACTTCAGTCTTGCAGAAAGATAAAGAATTAATCAAAATGCAAGAAGATTTCAGGAAACTGGAACAAGGTTTGAACATGTATAATTTAAGATCAAAATGTTTGAGGGGAAAATGGTAAGAAAAATAGCTAGTAAAAATTGTACGCCTTGAACTGCATTTTAAGCTCTGAATATGGGAACAAGTTTTGTTTGAACTTTAGCTGTGGCCTCTGGAAACCGTAAATAATTTCATTTTAACAAGAGAAAAAATAAATTCATATTAATGCAAAAGATAAGAATGGATAATTGCAGCACAGTTATTAAAATAGCTATTTGGGTGTAGACAACTTTTGTTGTTCTCAGGATTGCACTAAATCAGGTACATCTCCAACCCTTCTCCCCCTTGTAAAGCAGCATGTTCTGCTGCTTTCATGGTGAATTTATGACCAGAACTATGACTTTTGGAAGACGTGGTGAACAGAGTTAGGTGCTTGCCCACAGAAATGTCACACAGTTACTTATCCCTGACCTTTTTGTTCCAGCTGATCCATCCTCCTTTTTCCACCGCATAAAACCCACCCACATTTCTACCTCTCTTCAGTTCCGACCAAGAGCCATATGGGATTCAAAATTTTAACTGTTTCTCTTTGCCAGACTTGCTGAGTTTTTTCTAGCATTTTCTGTCTTTGTTTCATAATTCCAGCATCTGCAGTATCTTTGTAGTTTCCCCTGATTTGCTCTTGTGCACCCTAGCTAATTATAACACAGCAATAGCTTAGGCCTGTTTGTCATGTGGGGTTGGTTATGGAACGGCATGATATGGGATACTGAAAAAGATTATAAAATATATTGATTCACTCTGGTTTTGGTTTTTTGGTGTATATTTGTTCCTGTAGCAAAGAATATGGAAAAGCTACAAGATGAATCTTCATAGATCTGTTTTGTGGCTGTTTGTGTAATGATTGAGTAATACTTTGTTTTTGAAAGGGATAAGAGTTCTTAATGACATGTATTTAATTATATTCCATGTCTTAGAATTTTTTTTTAACCTTGCTCTAGACCATGAATCTGTGGTTTCACAGATGCATCAGCTGCAAATGGAAAATGAAACTTCTAAAAGTTCATTGGCAGAAAGAGAGGGGGCAGTACAGAGCCAGTTGAATGATCTGAAGTTGCAGTTGGCTGAGAGACAGGAACTCCTGGAAGCCAGCCAGAGAAAGGCAAGCTATCTTCTTTCTCAGCCATATGTACAATTTTTGTACAGAATGTTAATGCTAGTGGTTGGATGTACTATAATGCAACTACGGATTTCTTGTTGATGTTAGGTCACCTGTCATTGTTTCTGAATTGATATACAGTCAGGCATTTTGTGAAAAAAAAGTGATCTCACAAATGGGAACACAGTCCCATAACTACATACGTCCATATACATTACCAAGAATATCTTGAAGGAGAGACTATGCAAATAACCATTGTGCAATACAGTGAAGCCTTTCGTGACTTCCTTGTTTGTGTATTCACTTAACTGCACTTTGTACACAGCATCGCCCGTTGCATGAGCAGTGTTCACTTAACCGTGTTTCCTTTCTCTAAGGAGAAGTCTCTGGAAGCGGATTCCTCCCATTAGTCTTGGCTGTGGACACTTAATTCTCTTTTTTTTTAGCACATTGCTGTCAGGGATGAGACGCGGTGCTTGGAATGATTGTAGCTGAAGTGCAGCCCAAACGGAGAGGTTAACCTGGAAAACCGAAATTTCTTGGTCCGGAGCTGCAGTAGCAGATCTGTTCAATTCGGAAATTTAGAGGCTAGGAATATTGCGGCTAGGAATATTGCGGCAAGTAACTCACCTCCTGACTCCCCAAAGCCTGTCCACCATCTACAAGGCACAAGTCAGGAGTATGATGGAATACTCCCCACTTGCCTGGATGGATGCAGCTTCAACAACACTCAAGAAGCTTGACACTGTCCAGGACAAAGCAGTCTGCTTGATTGGCGCCACATCCACTCCCTCCATCACCGATGCTCGGTACACACTGCTGCTACTATCTACAAGATGCACTGCAGTAATTCATCAAAGATCCTTAGGCAGCACCTTCCAAACCCACGACCATTTCCATCTAGAAGGACAAGGGCGACAGATGCATGTGAACACCACCATCTGCAAGTTCCTCCCCAAGGCACTCGCCGTCCTGACTTGGAAATATATCGCCGTTCCTTCGCAGTTGCTGGGTCAAAATCCTGGAATTCCCTCCCTAATGGCACTGTGGGTCAACACACAGCATGTAGAAGGCAGCTCACCACCACCTTCTCGAGGGCAACCAGGGATGGACAATAAATGTTGGCCAGCCAGCAACGCCCATGTCCCACGAATGAATAAAAATAAATGTTCACTGATTTAATCTGCCAGTTTTGAGGTGATTTGTTTTTTTTCTTAATGAGGATTAACTCTTTTTAAAATTTTCAATACTTGTATTGCACGAAGCTGCCCGCCCTCTTTGCCACCCCCCCCCCTCTCTTTGCCATCTTCCCCGCATCCCCATCTGCTGTATACAAGTACCGCAATTTGCTGTACAGTACCGTAATTGCACAAACCAATGCTGCCCTTGCATTGCTGGAACCCAGCTAATTGACTGCCGTTACTTTCATTGTTTGCGATTTTGTTAGTGAAGTTTTGTGGGAATGTAAGCCCTGTGAACAATGGGACTTTACTGTATATGGTTAACCGGGACACTATTAGATGATATCTACAAATGACATATCACCTCTTAGCAAGCACATTACCCTGCTTCAATGTGTTGGCTGACCCCAATGCCAGCATTGTTGTAGCTGAAGACTCATTGATCCTTCAAGAAGATATATGCATAATTTTCTGTCCCCTTGGAAGAGAGGAAATCAATGAAAGTGAGAAAGTATTTCCTTTCCTTGAAGGCTGTTGGGCATCAATAAGTAACACAGGCTGCAGCATTCACCTGGCATATCTTTTATTTTATGAAGTGCATGTTGTAATACATTCCTGTTATGAGTCCCAGTAGTCACAGCCCAGTCTTTATCTAGAATCTGGTAGATTTATCCTCTGTCCAGTCCTTTCTCCACCATTCACAATATGGGCAGCAGCCAGGATGGCCTCTTATCCATGGCAGATTTCTCTAAAACTAAATGGGCCGGTTCAAGGGGAGCAGTGTGAAATGCTGCTGCCTGAAGGTAAGTGGAAAAAAATCCACATTCTTACACGTGACATGAAAAACATTGGATGCAGAGACTTTGATTATGGGTCAGTTGCTGTTTGGTGAGTTTTTAAAACGTGGCAGTTTTAATATTTTTTCCTAACCATTTCTAGCTCCTTATTTTACCAGAAGGAGTTTAACTAATGAATATGATTCAATAGCTTTGTCATCCAGTTACACTTTGGCCATCCTTCATATGTGAGCATAGACTTCTCACGGCAGCTGCTGGATTGTGATCAGGAACACTGGCAGATTCCTTTACCTACCAATGTTGCAGCTAGTTCTGTCATCTCCAACTGAGATTAGCTAGCATAGGAAAGGCTGGGACTGCATTATTATTTTTCATTTGGAAAATAAATACCTGGAGCTCACTTTTTTTTAATGGAATTAGATTTGGAATAATTTGCTGTTGTGATCCCTTTTTCCTCCAGTAAGGAAGTATTTATTCAGCGTTTTTTCAAATATTTATTGGCTTCTTTCTGCTTTTATTAAATCCTGCATTGTGTATCCAGGCCATCAGGATACATAACTTTGTTTCTGTGAGCCATTAAAGAAATGTAAATTCCTCCTCTTCAGGAGAAAGATCTAGAAGCAGAGGTGACGACCCTCAATGGACAGTTACATCCGTCAGAAAATGAGGAGAAAGGACAGAATGGAGATGTGACAATTGCGGATGCCTTACAACTTCAGCATGACAACCAAGATTTGGAGCAGCAGTTGATGGAGAAAAACAAGGTTAACATCACATGATTTTGTAAACCTCCTCACTTTGTGACAACCTCTCCAGGAGGCTCGCATGCAGAGGATTACTTGTGTTTTTTTTTTAAATGTTGGAACGGTTTATCTTACAAATTTTATTCTTGGCATAAGCCAGTTAATAGACACATTTTTCTATCTACAATCTACTTCTTCAGCTACTACAGTTTGTAGGTTTCATTATGACCAATAGGAACTTAGGAGCAAGAGTAGGCCATTTGGTCCTTGGTGCCGACTCCATCATCCAGTAAGATCATGGCTGGGTTGTGGTCCCACTCTACTTTCCTGTATGTCCCTTCTGCATGACCCTTATCTAACTCCGCCTTCAATAAATTCATTGACCCAGCCTCCACTGCTTTCTAAGGAAGAGAATTCCACATACTAATGAGCGTGAGCGAAAAAGATTCTCCTCACCTCTGCCTTAAAGGGTGGTCATTATTTTTAGAAATATATTTTTATTGATGATTTCTCCCATTTTTACAAACAATGTAACAAGCTATTAAGGATTGGTACAGCAAAATCATTTTTCCACATATACGTACAGAAAGAGATGAGAACATCAACGCATTTGGTTCAGATTATTCATTACAAACACCACCTCCAAAGATACAAACAATGAAAGGATGTTTTGGAGATTGGAGGAAAGTAGGATAACAAGATGAAGCCATGAGTTTAAGAAAAGAGGGAAGTAGAAAATGGGAAATTATAGGCCAGTTAGCCTGACCTCGGTCGTGGTAAAATCTAGGAGTCCATTATTAAGAATGAAATTGTGGAGTACTTGGAAATGCATGGTAAAATAGGGCTGAGTCAGCATGGCTTTGTCAAAGGGAGGTCATGTCTGACAAATCTGTTAGAATTCTTTGAGGAGGTAACGAAGAAATTAGACAAAGGAACGCCAGTGGATATGATTTATTTGGATTTCCAGAAAGCCTTTGACAAGATGCCTTACAGGAGGCTGCTAAATAAGCTAAGAGCCAATGGTGTTAGAGGCAAAGTACTGGATAGAAGATTGGCTGATGGACAGAAGGCAGAGAATGGGGATAAGGGGGTCCTTTTCAGGATGGCAACTAGTGACTAGTGGTGTTCCACAGGGATCACAAGTTGGGACCACAACTTTTCACTATATACATTAATGATCTGGAAGATGGAACTGAGGGTATGGTTGCTAAATTTGCAGATGATACAAAGATATGTAGAGGCACAGGTAATGTTGAGGAAGTGGGGAGACTGCAGAATGACTTGGACAAGCTGGGAGAGTGGACAAAGAAGTGGCAGACGGAATACAATGTGGGAAAGTGTGAGGTTATGCACTTGATAGGAAGAATAGAGGCATAGACTATTTTCTCAATGGGGATAGGCTTCGGAAATCTGAACCACAAAGTCCTGGTTCAGGACTCTCTTAAGGTTAACATGCAGGTTCAGTTGGCAGTTAGGAAGGCAAATTCAACGTTAGCATTCATTTCTAGAGGGCTAGAATACAAAAGCAGGGATGTACTGCTGAGGCTGTATAAGGCTCTGGTCTGACCCCATTTGGAATATTGTGAGCAGTTTTGGGTCCCATACCTAAGGAAGGATGCGCTGGCCTTGGAGGGGGTCCAGAGGAGGTTCACAAGAATGATCCCAGGAATGAAGGGCTTGTCCAATGAGGAGCGGTTGAGGAGTCTGGATCTATACTCGATGGAGTTTAAAAGGATAACGGGGAATCTAATTGAAACTTACAGCTGAGAGGCCTAGATAGTGTGGACGTGGAATGTTTCCACTAGCGGGAGAGACTAGAACTCGAGGGCACAACCCCTGAGTGAAGGAATGCTCCCTTAAAACTGAGATGAGGAGGAATTTCTTCAGACAGAGGGTGGTGAATCTGTAGAACTCATTGCTACAGAGGGCTGTGGAGGCCAGGTCATTGAATGTATTTAAGACAGAGATAGATAGGTTCTTGATCAATAAGGGGATCAAGGGTTATGGGGAGAAGGCAGGAGAATGTGGATGAGAATCATCAGCCATGATTGAATGGCGGAGCAGACTCGATGGGCCATATGGCCTAATTCTGCTCCTATATCTTATGGTCTTATAATGGTGCACGCTCTCGCACACTGGAGATAGAGCAAGGATTTTCAAAACGGCTATTGCCATTGCACATTGAACCTTAGAGAATGTAGGATATTGACACAGGTATAGAAATGGCTGATCAGCCAAAGGTTCTTGCACCACATTTAGGTTCGCACCAAAGTGTCAAAACTTAGTATATGCCACCCTTATAAATACAAGGAATATAAGAAGAAAAAACTGATAAATATCACAAAGACCTAGTGCCATGCAACCTAACTGGTGTATCCCCAACACTCTCAAGCTCTTTAAGGATATTAAACCACTAGGTTTCAATTTTGATGCAGGATCAGAAGAAATGCAGGTAGTCCCCAATGCCACCTTGCATCCCTGGCATAACGAGGATATAGTAGGATCAAATCTGTATCTTAAGCCTGGAGTAATTAAAGGAACATGAGGGATGCATTCCATTATAAACAAATGAATGTCCCTAGTTTTCAAAGTACAACAGGCAAAACAGATAACAGGCCTCAGTGCTAATATACTAGATCACCTCTGTCAACATGATTGATAAATGCCACAAAATCAAAACGTCCTATATCATGTTGATTTAAATCCAGTAAGTTTTGAATGGTGATGACCTTTGACTATAATCATTCATCAAAATATTGAGTTGAAAGATGGGAATATATTACAGAGCAGGATATTGTGCTTTGAAAGCTTTGGTTTCTAAACAAATACCAATCTGCCTGATAACTCTTGATACCATTGAATAAATGTCACCTAATATGCTCCTATTTTCCATGCAAAAACATAGTCAAATCTTTTCCCTTTGGAAAGTCTCCGTGTGCTAACGGCCTCTGTCATCCATCAGTAAATTTGAACAGGGTGCCGCGATTGTTTGGAAAAGCTAAGGCATATGAGTAGACCTGATGGAACAATGATATAGTTCCAAATCGGGATGGCGCATGGCTTGGAGGCAAACTTGGTTGTGGTGGTGTTCGCATGCATTTGCTGCCCTTGCGACTTCTACCACCTAGAATTACAAATTTAACAGGTGCTATGATTGAAGACCCCCACCCAGAGCACATTCTCAGTACTTCCAAGTAGTGTTCAACTTGAAGGAGGGTTGATTCCTCAGTTGAGGGGGCGAAAGTTGGTGGCAATCAGCAGGAGGTTTGTGTATTTGACCTGATGTCATCAGACTTCAATGGGGTCTGGAGTCAATGCTGAAGATTCTCAGGGTCACTCCCTCCCAACTGTAGACCATTGTACCACCACCTCTGTTCAGTGTGCCCTGCCCATGCGACCAGGCATACTCCAGGATGGTGATGGAAGCACTTAGGACATTGGTTGTAAGAATAGATTCAATGGGTATAATTGTCAGGCTATTGCTTGATTAGTTTGTGGGATAGCACTCCCAATTTTGGCACAAGTCTCCACATTTGATTTGATTTATTATTGTCACATGTATTAAAATACAGCGAAAAATATTGTTTCTTGTGCGCTATACAGACAAAGCATACCGTAGAGAAGGAAAGGAGAGTGTAGAATGTAGTATTACAGTCATAGCTAGGGTGTAGAGAAAGATCAACTTAATAAGAGGTTCAAAAGTCTCATGGCAGCAGGGACAAAGCTGTTCTTGAGTCGATTGGTACATGTCCTCAGACTTTTGCATCTTTTTCTCGACGGAAGAAATGGAAGAGAGTATGTCCGGGTTGCGTGGGGTCCTTGATTATGCTGGCTGCTTTTCCAAGGCAGCAGGAAGTGTAGACCGAGTCAATGGATGGGAGACGGTTTGCATGATGGACTGGGCTTAATTCACGACCCTTTGTCATTACTTGCGGTCTTGGACAAAGCAGGAGCCGTACGAAGATTTGATACAACCAGAAAGAATACTTTCTATGGTGCATCTGTAAAAGTTGGTGAGGGTCGTCGTGGACACACCAAGTTTCCTTAGCCTCCTGAGGAAGTAGAGGTGTTGGTGGGCTTTCTTAACTATAGCATCGGCGTTGAAGGAACAAGACAGGTTGTTGGTGATCTGGACACCTAGAAACTTGAAGCTCTTGACCATGTTAAGAAGATTAATTTGTAGGGTCAACCAAACTGGGTGTGCCTTTGTTATTTCAGATGCGTAGGTCGATACAGGGTAGTCTGTCTGGTTTTATTCTTATTTAACTTTTCTGTAGCATACTTATGAATTAAAAGCAAAAATAGACCGCTTGGCCCCTCAAGCCTGCTCCACCATTCAATAATATCATGGCTAATCTGATTTAACTTCAAACCCACATTCCTGCCTAGCCCCGAACTTTTACCCCTTTGATAATCAAGAATCTAACTGTGCCTTAAAAACATTCAAAGACTTTGCTTGCACTGAGAAATGAGTTCCAAAAGTGTATGCCCCTCAGAGAAAAAAATTCTCCTCATCTTGGTCTTAAATGAGTGACCTCATCTTTTTTTTTAAGCCCTAGTTCTAGATTTTACCACAAGAGGAAACATCCTCTCTATATCCACCCTATCAAGATGCCTCAGGATCTTAAAAGTTTCAATCAAGCCACCTCTTACTGTTCCAAACTCTAGTGAATACAAGCCTAACCTCTAGTGAATATAAGCAACCGGCCCAATTTTAGTACTAATCTAATAAACCTTCTCTCAACTACTAATGCATTTACCATCCATCTTAGTACTCCAGATGTGGTATCACCAGTGCCCTGTACAACTGAATTATAACCTCCCTGATTTTGAAATCAATTCCCATCAAACATTCTTTAAGTTTATTTATTGGTGTCACAAGTAGACTTGCATTAACACTGCAGTAAAGTTACTGTGAAAATCCCCTAGTCGCCACACTCCAGCACATGTTCAAGTACACAGAGGGAGAATTTAGCACAGCCAATGCATCTTACCAGCACATCTTTTGGACTGTGGGAGGAAACAGAAACACCCAGAAAAAACACAAGAACGTGCAGACTCCGCACAGACAGTGACCCAAGCTGGGAATTGAACCCAAGTCCCTGGCGCTTGAGGCAGCAGTGCTAACCACTGTGCCACCATGCTGCCCATTCTGTCAGCTTTCCTAATTACCTGCATATTAGCCTTTTGTGATTCATGCATTAGGATACCCTGATCACTCTCGAGCTCTCCAATCTTTCACCATTTAGATAAGTTTTTATTTTTCCTGCCAAAATGAACCTTTTCCCATTTCCTTCATTGGCCAGATCTTTGCCCACTCATTTAACCTATCCATGTCTCTTTGCCTCCTTTTGTTCTCTTCACATTTACTTTCCTACCTATCTTTGTGTCGTCAGCAAATTTCACAACCATACATTTGGTCTCTTTATCCAAGTCGTTTACATAAAGTGTAAAACATTGAGACCCAAGGACTGATCCCTGTGGCACACCACTCGTTACATCCTGCCAACGAGAAAAAGACCTATTTATGCCAACTTTCCTGTTAGCTAATCAATCTTCTATCCATGCCAATATGTTCCTCCTGTACCATGAGCTCTAATTTTCCGCAATAATCTTTGATGTGGCACTTTATCAAATGCCTTCTGGAGGTCAAAGTTCAGTAAATCCACCGGTTCCCCTTTGTCCTCAAAACAGGTGACTTCAAAGAATTCCAATAAATTGGTTAAATATTATTTTCCTCACGAAAACCATGTTGACTTTGCCTGATTGCCTTGAATTTTTCCAAGTGCCAAGCTATAACATTTTTCATAATAGCTTTTAGCATTTTCCTTCTGACAGATGTTAGGCTCACTGGCCTGTAGTTTGGTTCCCTTCCATTTTTATTAAAGGAGCAAAGGTTTGGTATAGCCGAGTGGCTTGCTAGGCTGTTTGAAACCAGTTAAGATCCAACCACACTATGGGTTGGAAATTGCATATACCAAACTGCATAAAGGTGGCAGATTTCCTCCCTTAAAGGGCATTAGTGAACCAGATTGCTTTTTACAATAATCATGGTGCCCACATTCACTTTTAATTCCAGATTTATTACTTGAATTTAAATCCCACCAACTTCCAATGAGCAATTTGAACTTTGTCTCTGAATCATTGCTAGCCCTGTAATGTCTCTATTATGTTACTCATCCCAGGAGATGCTATGTAATTCTATGTCTCTGAGAGTAGCTGAGGAATATTTGCCCTGACTACTACTACTCTGGGGAGTGCTTGAGCAGAACTTACCAGCTTTGCTGTTACTTAAATAACCTTCCTATGATGAGACATATACTCATTCTTTTTGTTTATTGTACAGCAGTTTATTTCAGTGCCTTAGTGCTAGATGAGCCTCTCATAAGCAAGGATAATTGTGCTGAGAGACTCTGTCTAGTTGGAGGAAATTATGTTGGCAATGTTTCTGAGGCCAGGCTAATTCCTTTTGTGTGGTAAAGACAGGGTGGGACTTTCGGAGAAGGGTTTGGTGATGGGAGCAGAAAATATCGCAAGAAGGCCAAAATTGCATTTTTCTTCATCATAAATGCAAATATCCCATTCCCTGCCCCCAACTCCTTTGAACATTGAGAACATCATATAAATATATTAACATATAATTATCAGGCCCCTACGCCTGAATCATTCTGCCCCCTCTCCCCAGAAAATGTATCCACATTAACATGATGTCAGAACAGCATCAAACCCGACTGAGTCCCCCAAAGCGTGCACCTTGGCCAGACTTATTAGTTTCCTACCCCTTCACCAGGATACATTAAATCTGTTTCTTCTCACATTCTCTGAGCTCATGAACTCTCAACCTACTTCAGTCAGATCCAACAAATTTAAAATGTATGCTAATGATTTCATGGAATCATTTCCTTGGCATTTTATTGTTTTAGAATTTTAAATCAAAATTATTTTATCAAATGATTTAAGTGATCATCACTGCAGATTTTATCTTTTATATTATATATTTCCTTCCTCAGACTATCAAACAACTACTACAGAGGCTAACAGAACTGAAAAAGACACTACAGAAAGAACTGGTAAAGATTTTGCATTAAATTACATTTTTTGAAACAAATTAATTAGGATTGTTTTCTTTTCAATAGATTACACCAGAAAATGGGTCAGAAATAGACACACGTTTTGCACATGCACCATCCTAAACTGGTTGGCTGATGCCTGCAGCTTAACAACTTAACCTGATACTGAAATAACATTTGTCTGGAGAATTGTTCCCAGAATACATTCCTAATATTTTTCATGACCTAGTTTTAATTCAAGAAAGGCCACTAATTAATAGAGCTCATCCTTTTGTTTGACAACCATAATTTAGTCTCTGCAGGTCAGGCAGCATCTGTAGAGAGAAACATTTCGGGTCAATTAAATTTCCGGCAAATGAAATGGTAACTCCTCTGCACAGATGCTGCATTTTCTGTTTTATTTCATATTTCCAGCATCCACAGATTTTGGCTTTTGTATTTGCCATTGTAATTTGTTGTGTTTTTTTTTAGTTTTAGTTTCTTTCATGGAAAGTCCAAATAATGGTAATCATAGAATCCCTACAGTGCAGACGGAGGTCATTCGGCCATCGAGGTCTGCACCATCCACAATCCCACCCAGGCCCTATTCCTGTAACCCCACTTGTTTACCCTGCTAGTCCCCCGACACTAGGGTCAATTTAGCATGGCCAATCGACCTAACCCACACATCTTTGGCTGTGGGAGGAAACTGGAACACCCGGAGGAAACCCACGCAGACACGGGGAGGACGTGCAAACTCCACACACACACTGACCTGAGGCGGGAATTGAACCCGGGTCCCTGGCACTGTGAGGCAGCAGTGCTAACCACTGTGCTGCCGTGCCGTAATGTTTACCTGTTTTAAACTGTTTACTAAATCTAATGAATTTGAACTTGCTTTGTTTTCATTTTTCACCTGTTCATGCAATCGAAGGATTTTTTTAAAAAGTGAAATGAATTTTGTGCTTTAATGTTTGAAATGCATTAATGGGCATCAGCTCCAGCATACTGTGTTGTAAACTTATTTGAGAGTTTCTATAAAATAATTGTATTTGTTTAAGCAACAAGCTACTTTGTTCCCACTCTTCATTTGACAAGCTGGGCGGTGACTGCTGTGCTTTAGTAAGCTGTGCAGTTTTAGTTGGTTAAGCTTCAGCAGTAGCCTTGTACACACACGAGGGTCTTTCCGCATTTGTTCTTAACATGCCTACGCTCTTCGGATTTTAATAAACAGGAAATATTCCTATCAGGCAAACAGAAATTCTATATGCATAGATTTCTCAGTAACTCGAATTGAAAACCCATAAACACAGTAATGGGTTTCTGCACATGACATTCCAAACACAGAAAATAGCAATATTGGCAGCTCAAAATTCTTTGTTTTTTGTAAAGAAATATGGTGTTAGAATTGATGCATATTAAATCTTTTCAATTAAAGAAAATGAAGCCAGAATTGGAGACTGCCGAAGTCCGGGAGAAATCTTTCTTTGAGCTACCAGCCAGCATCAATAATTCCACCACAGTTGTAAACAATTCAGACCTTAATGACTCCAGGGAGATAAATTTTGAATATCTTAAACACGTTCTCCTCAAATTCATGTCTGTGCGAGAATCTGAGGTGAGTTATGAGAAAGCCTTTATTTATGTTTTGTGTGTTAAAATGCAGATCTGTTAATATTTAAAATGATGAAGCAGCCTGTAGAATACAGATATATGATTCTACACTACCTGTGATATAGGCTGGGAATCAGAAGTGGAATGTATGGAAAATGATAAGGCCAGCTGGTACTTCAAGCTAGCCCTATCCTGAAATGCTGCAACCTACATACACTAGCAGCCTCATCACATTACCCTCCCCAATAGTCATACAACTTTCTGGGAGAGACAAAGAAAAATCTTACAGCTAATTAAAGTAAGACCCTAACTTAAAGTAAGGCCCTTATTAGTTCACCATCTCCAATGATTTGAACAACTCCTTTTTAAGAGTTTTGCATTGATTCCACATCCAGCACTAGCCTATTCTAGAGATCAATGTTTTTGGGAAGTTAAGTACTTCCTAACATCTATCCAATGCTTTTGTAAGCCATACCAATTCTCCCAATTCTTTCCAATCTCTCTACCTCAATGTAACCCTGTCATTATTTTATAGATTTTTTATATTCTCCTTTTGATTGCACCTTCCAAACCTGTGACCTCTACCACCTAGAAAAATAAGGGCAGCAGATGCATGGGGACACCACCATCCTGACTTGGATTTATATCACCGTTCCTTTAGATCAAGATCATGGAACTCCTCCCCTAAAAGCACTGTTGCTGTACCTATATCACATGGACTGCAGTGGTTCAAGAAGGCAGCTCACTACAACTTTCATGAGGGCATTAGGAAGGGTAATATGTGCTAGCCTAGCGAGCAACACCCACATCCCTCTAACCAATAAATGGGAAAAAAAGACCTCAATCATGTCTCCTCAAAGTCTGCATTTATTGAAAATAAAAAGAACCATATCTCCTGAAGCATCTGCTGATAGTTATGGCTGTTAACATGGATATCCATCAGCTGATCCTTCCTTGTACAAGGGAAGTGCCTATCACTTGTGTGGAAAAACCTGGACACAACTGCGATCAACTGAAGGCCTTGTACAAGGAAAAGATTGTGTGGAGTGGCAAATATGCTTGACATTGACGCAAAGTCATCATTTGCACAGCAGCATTCGGGAAATGCAGTAAAGTACTTGCTGTTTTTCCTATCAGTAGTTTAATCCCGAGTGAGACCTAGACACAGGTGGTCTGATTTTACCAGCAGGGCCTTTAACTGCAGTTATAGACATATAGAAATATAGGAGCCGGAGGAGGCCATTTGGCCCTTCGAGCCTGCTCTTCCATTCATCACGATCATGGCTGATCGTCTAACTCAATAGCCTAATCCTCCTTTCTCCCCATAACCTTTGATCCCACTCGTCCCAAGTGCTATAGAAACATAGAAGATAGGAGCAGGAGGAGGCCATGTAAAACTTAAAAACATAAAGCTTGAGAAGCACGCAGGTGACTTGCAGTACTGCCTTTCAAAATATTATTGGAAAAGAGCTTGCCTTTCCCCTAATTTTTCAATTTAGAAAACTGCCTTTTGCGTCAATCATGGCCTCAAAAATATCCAGGCCCCAAATTCCAATTGACTTCCACCTGTAGAAGCAAAGGTTAGGCTGTTTTCTGGTGACCAGCTTCAATAATGTAAAGAAGTTGCTGCCTAGGATCAGGAAGCCAGGTGCCAAATGGCAAGTAACTTTTAATCTGCACATTGGAATACAATTTTCAGTAAAATAATGATGAGGCCTTGGTAGGACTGTATTCTGGAACACTTCTTTAATTTTAACTTGAGACATTTAGAGAAGGTTTTCGTTAAAACTCCGTTTTCAGTTGTAAAATACTGAAACTACATTCAGAATTATTTGTGAATTATAGGAATCTTTTGGTGTATTTCCTTGTTAATTCATGAGTAGTATTTTTCTTGTAGAAACTTGCTTGAAAGTTTCAAATGGTCTATTGAATGGGAGAGAATATCAGATTGCATTGTGTTTTGTTACAGGCCTATCAGCTGGTAAAAGCAGTATCCATGCTACTTAACTTTACACGTGAAGAAGAGAACTTGCTAAAGGAATCCTTAGAATATAAGGTAGGGCATCATCTGTTCCTACTCACTTTACTGAGTCTTACCTGCATCCATTTTTTTTTAATGAGTGCTGTTGAGTGGTTGCCTAATATTATTATTTTTATATTGTAGATGTCTTGGTTTGGGTCAAAACCTACTCCTAAAGGTACTATACGTCCATCAATAACCAGTCGACCTCCCCCTCATTGGCAGTGAACCAAGTGCAACGTCTGGAACGTGCACATTCAAAGAACTATCAACATAACTCATTGAACGCTGCAGATATTGATAATAAGATATCCTTATTAGTGTTTTCAGTCACTGTTATGACAGTGTTTTAATTACAGGACTATAAGTTTTCCAGCTGTTTACAAGTATTTAATAGTACTGGTACTTTATATTAATACATCTTTTAAATGCAAATGAAATTGTTCTCCTATGGGGAATGAAATTCATTGAGAAAAAGCAGATATTATGGGTTTGAAATACTGTCGTTTCTACACACACAAGAGGAACAATTCTTTTTGGTCCTGTAGCTTTATTACAGTCCTGAACTGATTTGAATGAAACACTGTTTGAAGTGACATGCTGTCATACTCTCACATCTTTGCACTCCTCCTTCATGGACAGGCATTAACAAATGCTTCCAGGCATTTTTCTTAAGTTATAATTTTCTTTTCTACTGTTAACACTAGGATGGGTGTAATATTTGACTGAAGTTATGCTCTTTCCCTCACATCCTCACAGTTATACAGGAGGCCATCAAGTGCCGTCTGTAACTGCTTTTGAACTCGGTATCATGGTCCAAATTGAATTTTTTTTTAAAAATGGCATTTACATTTTTATAATTGATTCATTTTGGTGTCATTTGGATTAATAAAAACTGGAAACCTGCAAGACAGGAATGACACTAATAAAAGAAAATCGGAAAACAAGACACCAAGATAAATATTGCAATTGGTTTTCTGCTTATTGATCCAAAAATACCACTAGCCCTTTTCAAGTTTCTCTCAAATATTCTAATTATTGTAAAACATGCTGTTACTGAATCATTTAGATATCTTCCATTGTTGTTTAATGATTATCATGTGGTTTTATTGCAGTTTAAGAATACAGTAGTGTTGATTGGAAATGGCGCTGGAACAAGGGATTTGATGCTTGATATAATCAGGAAGGCAAGGTTATGGTATAGTTAGTTATTTACCCGGGTTAATGCAAAAGAGAAAAAAAATAAACATTCCAAAGGAGCCTTTATAAAAGGAACCCTGTATTGTGTATAGAAATTGGAAAAGTTGTAACACATTAGATGTAAAAATGGATGCATAAATTATTTGCAGCCTTTTGGAGGCAGAAAATGTTGCTATTGTAATAATGTTCCATCAGTATTTTCTTCACCCTGCCATTGTGAAACCAGGAATTCGTGTTGAAAGCAAGAGCAACGTGTGTGTGTGTGTATGTATGTGTGTATATATATATATATATATATTATATATATGTGATATATGAACTAATGCACTTTTATTTGTATAAAAATTGCTGTGGCGTGTAATTTGTACATGCATTGATTGGCCTTAGCGACTAATTTCCCTTGGTGTTGTAAACCTGGATTGGATACAGCAACTGACACACCATCTGATCAGTGTTTGCTTGAGAATAATTTGTAGGTGCAATACTTTCCAATTAAAATTCCTTTAGACTTGCTGAAATTGTGGTTGAATTCTTTGATTAGCAGATGAAATTTTAGTTGCAATTTCTCTGATGCAGTTACTTGTCCCCGCACTTATGGAAAGCATATGGGGAGTTGAGGTTTGCAGTAAAATTTTCAGCCAAATGTCAAACTCCTGAGAAAGGGCAGCTTGGAAAACTAAACACTGGGCAGCAGAACTAGCAATTCATTGTTTGTTTTCACTTATTGGGATTGGCACCTACCAGTCAATTGACATGGACTAGTCTAAAATGTGGCGACAGTATACAAGAGATGTTTTAGATGTTTTTCTTGCAAGAATGAATAGATATTAACATCAAAGGAAAAATCATACCTAGAGTTCCACTGGTGAAGTCATTAGGTGCATAAATTGGAATCTTCCACCAGTTTTGTTGTGATTTGTTTAAAATTAAATGAAAAGATACAGTCTGAGAATTCAAGTTTCCAGTAGATGCTGAAATTGTCCATCTTTTCTTCTGCCATCATTCTTTTGAAACTAACAATTTGACAGACTGCCACCAAACGGCATATTCTTAAAGCATTTTCAACCAAATAACCATTCACCCTTTTAGTGCCTAGCTTCCTAGCTGTAGTCCTACTTTTGAAATCCATTCTGGTCTGTGTAAATGGACGATTTATTTTTGACTACTGTAGCTGCTCCCTTTATATTTTAAACGCTCAAAAGCCCTAATGGAAAATCTGCAAAAGCTGATGCACCAAATTGTGGCCTGTGTTGTATGAGTCAATCTAAATAACACTATAATCAGTTTATAGTTCGTGGGGTCAGTGTTATGGTTAGCTTATAGGGTAACAAACTTGATCAGTCCTTCCCTTGGACCACTTTGTCAGAGTTTAAGCTAACAAAATGCAATTATCCTTGCTTGAAGTAGGTCACCTATTTACACAAAACAGAAACCAGGTTAGCTGTCTCACAGCAAGACTGGGTGGAGTTTCTGTTCCTAATTATTCTTTCACGCATACAATATTTCAGAGCACTGTGAGGTGAAAATAAACTAAGGATGGAACAGGCCTAAGAATCAAGATAAAATATGAAACAAAATAAACAGCTAGAAGTTAGTTTGTGCTGGATTGACTGACCTTGAGCAGTCATAAATATTTGGCATTTTGGTGCAATTCTAAAAATATCCCAGTATAACCATTAACAGCAGTTTCTATTTGAATAGTATGTTGTTAAACTAGCCTGGACTTCAGTGACGGAGTAACATAGAAAATAGTAGGCCATTCAGCCCTTTGAGCCTGCTCCCCCATTCATCATGATCATCAAATTCAATATCCTGATCCTGCATTCCTTCCCCAACCCAATATCCTTTTAGCCCCTAGAGCCATGTCTAATTTCTTAATCACACGTTTTGGCCCCAACTACTTTGTGGTAGTGAATTCCAAGGATTCACCACTCTCTGGGTGAAGAAATTTTACCATGCCACACTATGCGGCAGCACATTCCACAAATTCACCACCCACTGCGAGTAGTTCCTCCTCATCTCAGTTTTAAATCTACCAACTTGCAACCGATACCTTTGACCTCTTGTTCTAGATTGCCCCATGTTGCTGAGATGAGATTTGGTAGGATGAGTGAGGGCAGAGCAACTGGAGTTCTGGCAATGTCCACATTTTGCTGAAATAAATATCCTGAGCCACCACAAATGCTTAGGAAGTGATATTACAAAAATTGTTTATTAAAAAATGTAACAGAATCTTGTCAGTGTGTGAATGGTTTTGCAACCAGTCCAGCTGGTTTGTATTGTTCACTGTGTAAAGCAGTTTGGCACCATTCCTGTCTAATTTTAAACTGTCTCACTGTCGATGCCTACTTATAGAAGACAGCCATGTTGTTTCTTCAGCCAATTTGTAATGCAAACAGGGTAGCTGAAAAGAGCTGCTGAAATATAGAACTTAAACAGAGGAATATTACCCTAATTTAATAAAAATGCAAGGAGCAGTGTTATTATAGACTGTAATTTTTCACAATACACATTTGTCAGTTCATAGCTTTAATATATCTTTGAAACAGCAATGTAATGCCTACACAATATACATACAATGTCACATATTGCAAAAGCAGATATCTGCATAAATTAACTTATTAAAACACACTTTTGATAAGTGTTCTTGCCCAAATGGAAATGGTATCAGTTGTCCAAAAATTACTTCTGAGCAAAGTCATTGGTAATATTTCCATTTCCCATCTCAACCAGGGTTCAAAGAAAAACTCTTGTCAGTTATATGCACAATTAGCTGAACTGGTACCCATTATGAATTCCAGTCAAGATAGGTGCAAGTTAAACTAAAATTAAAGCTATGACTTTGTGCATGTCGAGTCCTCTGAAGGTTTCTGGTGATGCTGCAATAATTTACTTTAGCACAGGCTTCATTAAGTTGAAATTACACTAGTTTGCATCTAGTAGGCATTTCCTTACTGCTTCTCTGGACAAGGTGGAAATCCAACCTTAACTTTTGATATAATACAACAAAAAGCTGTCAGCTAAAGATGATCCAAGAGCTTTATTTTGCAGCAGGCACTTTACAATAAATTCATCCCTGGTAGTTCAACTAATACTATTGCCATATGTATCATACTAAGTCTATCCCAATAACTTTACAAAAGACAATATGAAAGTGACCCAAAGAAATAAAAAATAATACTGCATGTACTGACAAGTCTCAATAGTCCTCCACCGCACCATGTGGCAAAACAATGAGTAAAATGCACAATGTCACATCATTGCTTTTTCAATTGTGTGAATGTCCCTTTATTAGTCACACTATTTGGTTTCAACAGATTTCAAAAAGGCAAAAAGAAAAATGGTAAGGGAACTGAAATGTGCAAGACCTTGCACGTCATACTTAGCCAAAACATACAGTAAACTTTCCACCACAACCTATTAAGATAAAAAGAGCATTCCAACATGGTTTTCAAAATAATTTTGTTTAATATGGGTTAATCTTCAAAGGATGGGTTCAAATATTTCCCTTTTGCTGTTGCTTCCTCATATTTTCCAACAGCTTTCAGTCCACATCAAGTCAACGTATCATGTAACTTTTTAAACTGTTTTTCTTGCAGTGAGAACTCGTACTATGCAACCTACTCCACCCACTGCTAAAGCCTGTGAGGGATAAAAAAGGAAAATGTTCATTTTTAAAGTTTTTTAAAAATTAAAAATGCAGTCAACTTGCATTTATATATCAAGGTGCTTTACAATAAACAATGCCAAATGACTCAAAACTTGGTCAAAGAAAGTGGTGTTAAAGGAAAGGAAGAGGGGGAGATTTCAGGAAGGAATTCCAGAGCTTTAGACCTTGGCAACTGAAGGTAAATAGTAGAATAATTAAAATCAGGACTACTAGAGAAACTTGGGGAAATGTGTGAAGGTTCTATCGATCTCTGGTGGATGTAAGGCTGCAGGAGATCAGAGATAGGGAGGGGCTAAGACATGGAAGGATTAAAAAAAAAACAAGGAGTCATTGTAGATCAGCGAGCACGGAGATGGAGGAGCAGAACATGGTAGAATAGGGAGGTTAGTCATGGTCAAGAGGTAAAGGCATGGATAAACTGAGGCAAGAGTGGGGTGAGACGATAGAAGTGGAAATGAGTGGTTGTACAGATATGGTGGGAATCTTACAATTTCACTCACTATATTTAGTGCAAAAAATATTAATTACTGAACTAGTAAAGACGTGTTAAATCTGCATTTATGTAGCACATTCTCAGGAAGTCCAAAAGTGATTCAGAACCATTGAATTACTTATCGGGCTATCAGTTTATCCGCCACAAAGTCCTGCAATACAGTAATCGAATCTCTCTGCTTGTGCAGGGAGGAATGTTAGCCAGATTAGTTCTCCTTGCTCTTCACATACTGTGATGGTATCTTAAGCTCTATCCATACTGCACTGAAGCCTTCTAAATCAGGCAAGAGCTACAGACCAAGAAAATCTGACGTTAATTTCACCATGGCTTACTTTTTACATGTGATAGCCAAGATCTCTTTCCAATCAACCAGATTCTCTTTCCCCCACAGGCCAGATTTGAGCAAGTGTCTTGAATGCTCATCGCCATCCGAGCAGCCAATTTCAACTTACATCAGTAGAGACATGGAAGCAGGTCATCCACCAGCCTCCCTCCTTAACCAGTCCATAGCAAAATCCATAAAACAAAACAATTAAATGACAAAAAGCTTACCTTTTCATGCCACTGCAGTAATATTGCACTGCTGTTTTCTGTGGGTTTTTCAAAACCTTTATAAATGTACTTCATTAAAAGGTCAACACCATTTCTATCTAATGACTTAACAGCCTGTTCTATCTCACTACTTTTAAAGGATGTAAGGACTTTGAGAACTATTGCCTGTGCCCGCTCCTGTGGAGAAAAAAGAAATGGTTAAGTTTGTGTTTTACATGCTTTTATTATACTCAGACATTTCAAACATTAAGAAAAAGTTGCACATACAAAGCAGTGAAACCATTTTTAGTAGTCAATAATAGTCAATCTTTCAACATGAAAAGTTGTGACCATTGTTCCAGACCAAAGGAAATTTGAAACATTTTATTAGCAGTTATTTTAATATAATGCCTCTCCTTTCCCAAACTTTTGTTCAGCTAGAATCATGCCTAGACTGTAGAATTATACACAACATAAAATTAGGTAAATTTTCCCTGACGGTGCTCAAAAGAGAAAAAGTAGTTGGTCTACATTTTGACACTTCCTATCACATTCAGCAATAGTTTAAAAAAATAAATAATGGGCAAAATATTAAGGATTTCTACCATGTTAGGGAAACATGGTGGTTAGCACTACTGCCTCACAACACCAGGCACCCAGCCTTAGGATACTATGTGTGGGGCTTACATGTTCTCCCCATGTCTATGTGGATTTCCTCCAGGTGCTCCATTTCCTCCCACACTCCAAAGACGTGTTGGTTAGGTGGATTTTATAAGTGCGCAGGGTTATGGGGATAGGGTGGAAGGGAGGATAGGTAAGGATTCCAACATCATTTAACTTTATCAAAAGACCATTCACAGAAATCTGGCACGAGTTTTGAAGTAGGCGTTGTTACCCCTTAAGATAATACAGCAAGACCAGAAATATTGTATTGTTTCGGTCAAATAGCTGCAGGAAATTTACCTATGTACTGATTGAAGAGATGTTTTTGCACAAGGTATTCAGATGTATTCTGGAGACAAATCACTGCATTTTTGAGCACATTTATATTGGACATAATTCAGACATTGCAAATAATTCAATTAAATACCTTAACTGCTTGATTCTTCATGTTGACTGGAGGGTTCCTTAATGCTGCATGGAACGCACTAAGCATGTCACCTGTGCATTACTACAGGTTAAGGAATAAAACTTTTCATTTCAAGCATTTAAACCCAGGCATGTTCTGTAGTTACAGGTTTATATGCAGGTAAATAATTTGTTATTTCAGTTATACAATAATTACTAGCTTCTAAACACTTTCAATTCCCTAGGAAAGTCATGAAAAGCTATATGGTGTATAACTTGTGTCTAACTTTTAAGAATTAAAAATTACTGTACCTCTATAATCGTAAATATTCAAATATCAATATACACATTTCATCCCTCAAGTTGTTAGTATAAGCAATACATTACTGACTTAATGCAAATCTATGCATTAACAAATGGAATAAGATCTTGAAAGATCAATCCTTCATGGGTACAAATAAAATTCCAGCTACAAAAGTACTTTTGTTCACTTAAAAAAACATTCCGTGAATCAATGTTCATATCGGTTCCTAGTCAAGAAAGTGGAAATGGATGCAAGAGAGGTGTCCACATGGCAAGCAACGTGAACTGGGCTTTTTAACCTTGCCCTTATGCCCGAGCTGCAATTATGAACTGATACTGATGTAGTGATAGCAGTTCTGCCTCTCGGAGCTCATGAATATATGAGCAATGGTCTATCTCAACCAATTAAACAAAAGGAAATCAGGCACATTTGAAAAGGAAAGAAAGTGGCATTTTATGGGGGGGGGGGTAATTTTAAAAAAAATACCTCTTGGAACAATTAACCTACTCAAGCAAGACTCCAGATTCCTGTCTTTGCCTCCAAGGGTCATGTCAGGTCCTTATGACAAATTACTGATCAAATTGTTACGACACAAATCCAACTATTTCAAAACCATGAACTTCACTGTGGAAGCAGATAGTGAGATTTTGTTTTGGAGTGGGGAACTTTAGCTGATGATAGATCTAATCATGCAGCAATTTATAGAGAATTGTAACCCATGGCACATGTGCCATAAATCGATGATCTTGTACACAAACCAGTAATGCCATGAGCCATGTACGTGCAGTGGGAATACCGACCACCACATGGACTGCAGCAGTTTAAAAAGTGGCCAAACCACCACCACCAGCCTTATCCAGAGCAATCTGGATGGGCAATGAGTCCTGGTGGTTGCCAGTGAAGAGAACACAAGGGGGTGAGAGGGGGAATCCCAGGGTCGAGATGGTGGGGGTTTGCCCGGGGGGGGTTGATGGGGGCGCTGCCCCAACCCCGGGGAGACAGAAACCAGCCTCCCCGCCCCCCCCAGCCACGGGGAGACAACCAGCCTCCCCGCCCCCCCAGCCCCGGGGAGAGAGACAACCTCTCCCCCACCCCCCCCGGGGAGACAACCAGCCTCCCCGCCCCCCAGCCCCGGGGAGACAACCAGCCTCCCCGCCCCCCCCAGCCACGGGGAGACAACCAGCCTCCCCGCCCCCCCCAGCCACGGGGAGACAACCACTGGGCGGCACGGTAGCACAGTGGTTAGCACTGCTGCTTCACAGCTCCAGGGTCCCGGGTTCGATTCCCGGCTCGGGTCACTGTCTGTGTGGAGTTTGCACATTCTCCTCGTGTTTGCGTGGGTTTCCTCCGGGTGCTCCGGTTTCCTCCCACAGTCCAAAGATGTGCGGGTTAGGTTGATTGGCCAGGTTAAAAATTGCCCCTTAGAGTCCTGAGATGCGTAGGTTAGAGGGATTAGCGGGTAAAATATGTGGGGGTAGGGCCTGGGTGGGATTGTGGTCGGTGCAGACTCGATGGGCCGAATGGCCTCCTTCTGCACTGTAGGGTTTCTATGAATCTATGAACCAGCCTCCCCCGCCCCCCCAGCCCCGGGGAGAGAGCCCGCCCCCCTGCCGAAAGGATATTGCCTGATGAGGGTGTCCACCTCCAGCGAGTCGGGTCCCTGCTGCTCCACCGCCTCCTCCTGCTCGTCCACAAACTTGTTCTCGTCGTACTCGTCAACATCGACTTTGCGGAAGCGGTTGGACAGTGTGTTCTTCGCCATTTGCCCTGTTGTTGTTGTGTTTCTTTTCCCTCCCGGGGTGACCGGGACAGTGAATCGCTCCCTTTTCCCCCCCTCACTCACCCACTCAATCCGCCGCCGCCGCCGCGGCTCCTGCCTATCTCTGAGCCGGGGGCCTGGTGAACCCTGCCCCGGAACCGGAAACTAACCCCGGAATATACCATCAGGGAGAGAGGGGGCATTAAGAATCAACAAACACCAATAAAAGTATGAACTCCACCCTTATATTAGGAAATGAATATTTCATTATGAGTCTTTACAAGCCAGTGAAGTGTGGTTGTGGCTACATTGTGACTGGGTGATCATCTCCTCTATCCCTGCTCCCCCCTCCGCGGAGGGCAGGTGGTAGAGCCGATCACGTGGATATTCAGGCCCCGCCCCCCGAGGCCTGCCCTTTCTGCGCTTGCCCAGGACAATGGTAGGAGCGATGGAGGCGGCCCGGGCCCGGGGTGAATGGGGAATCCGAGTCAATCCTTAAAAACCACCGGTGGCAGAGCGGCGCTAACCCGCTGATGTCCACCCCCGGGCTTCACTCTATCGGCCCAGGCTGATATTTGTGATGCGTCCTGGAGTTTTTGTGTGTTTTTTTTTAAAGCGATGCTGGTGTCCATTCACACCAGGCCGCTGCCTGTTGCTGGCAGATGGCGGCGTTTAGAGACTCGGCCGCGGGGGCGGTTCTTGCTACCCCGGTTGTGCTTGTCGGTCCGTTGGCGGGATGAGGCTTTAGTGGGGGAAAGCTGCTGCTTTCAGAGCCGGGGGATTTGTGGCTGACCCGCGGCGTTGCTCAATGAGCCACCCCTCATTTTATTCAATGTCAGATTATTGCAGTAACGTGGCAGGCGATGGCAAGCCTGGATTTTATTTTAGTGCTCATCTCTTGCCACCCTGACTGCTGCCTTTAATACAGTAACTGTACTCTCACAATTCTGTTGGGTTGATATTCTGAAGGTATAAGACGTTACTCAACTTGACTGTGACTTGGGAGGGCGACTTGTTGATGGCCATTCTTCCCCGGTCCTCCTGATAAAGATCTTGGGGCTGAGGAGGTATTGTCGAAGTTAGTTTGGTGAGTTGCTGGAGTGAGTCCTGTAGATATTTAGCCACTTGTACTGCTAGTGGGTGTAGAGTACAGTGGTCGGGGCACTGATCAAGCATGTTGTAGTGGATGTATGTGTTGTGGTTTTACCCATTCAGGTAAATGGTGAATAATTGCACCATACTGCAGATTTGAACATTAAATTTCAGTCAGGTGAGTTGCGTAATAATGTATTGTATCTGCTCTTGTAGCCATGATGTTGATGCAATTAAGTTGGATAAGCTTTCTGATCATCAGTGACAATATGACAATCACAGTCTGAGGATTTGGGGCAGACCATTTAGGATAGAGATGAGGAGACATTTCTTTACCCAAAGAGTGGTGAGCTTGTGGAATTAATTGCCACAGGAAGTAGTTGATGTCAAAACATTGAATGTGTTCAAGGGGCGGCTAGATATAGCACTTGGGGCAATTGGGATCAAAGGTTATGGGGAGAAAGCAGGATTAGACTATTGAGTTGGACGATCAGCCGTGATCGTGATGAATGGTGGAGCAGGCTCGATGGGCCAAATGGCCTGCTGTTTCTATCTTACATGTTTTTGTGAAGATGAATTTAAAGTTTATTTATTAGTGCCACAAGTAGGCTTACATTAATACTGCAATGAAGTTACTGTGAAAATCCCCGAGTTGCCACATTCCGGCACTGAAGGAGAATTTAGCATGGCCAATGCACCTAACCAGCACATCTTTCGGACCGTGGGAGGAAAGTGGAGTACCCGGAGGAAACCCACACTGACACGGGGAGAACGTGCAAACTCCACACAGATAGTGACGCAAAACTGGGAATCAAACCCGAGTCCCTGGCACTGAGAGGCAGCAGTGCTAACCATTGTGTCACCGTGCTGCCCTTGGTATTGGTGGTGTCAATGGAAATGGGGCTATTGTCTCCGAGGGAAGCTGTGATCAGACCCTATCTAGAGTACCACATTCAGTTTTAGAAACTACCATCCTAGGAAGGATATATTGGGGTTGGAAGGGAAACTGGATCCACCAGAATAACACTAGGAATAAAGGGTTAAATTGAGTTCAGGCTCTGAAAACGTGAATTCTATTCTCTGTTTAGATGATCCAAGAGCTTCAGTAAGGTTGATGCAAAGAAATGTTATTCTGTTGTTATCCAAAGTTTTGGCCCCAAGATGAGCTTCCCACCACATATCCATGTCATCACTAAGACCACCATTTCTATCTCCATGATGTCACCTGATTCTGTCCTTGTCCCAAGTTCTTCATCTGCTCGAACCTTTGTACACTGTTGCCTCTAGACTTGACTTTCCATCGCTCTCATGCAGGATCCTCACAAAGTTTGAGATCATCCAAAAGCCTTTATACACATACCTAATTTACCCATAACCCTTGTGCTCGTGAAGTCTTCGTTTTCCCTTGAACAGGGTCTTGATTTAAAAATTCCTGCTCTTGTCTACAAGTGCCCCCCCCCTCTTCCCCCAGCCTTCCAGTTATGGCCTCTTGAGGATTCCCAGTTTCAATTGCTCCACCATTGGTGGCCATGCCTTTAAGCTCTGAAATTACTTCCCTCGATTTCTCCATATCACTTCCTCCTTTTTAAGACTCATCTTTGAACAGGCCTTTAATGATCTCATGTAATATTGTCTATGTGGCTCAATGTCAAATCTTGCCTTGTAACTCTGGGAAGCGCGCCGAGATGTTTTACTCATTAACTTGCTATATAAATGCAAATGGTGTTATAATTAGAGCTTGGCTAGTTAGGAGTAATGGAAATCTGGGACTCACTTCTCTAGAAGGTGCTGGATGCTGGGTCAATCAGAATTCCCAGGATTGAGATTGATTCTTTTTGGTGGGTAAGGTTGTTTATATTATGTATGGATTATAAACTGGTTCGCGGAGTTGAGGTGCAGATTGACAATGATCTAACTGAATAGCTGAATAATAGCATTTGCCGGCATTGTGTTTGGAATTTTGTTCAGATGTGGAGTATTAATTGTGTCCAATTAGAGGTTTTGTTAATGTGATGCTAACATGGTGACTCTTATTAAATGTAGGCAAAAATCAAGGCACGTGATCTGCGTGGCAAGAAAAAGGAGGAGCTACTGAAACAGCTGGATGATCTCAAAGTTGAACTGTCCCAGCTCCGTGTTGCTAAGGTAACTGGAGGAGCTGCATCCAAGCTTTCAAAAATGTAAGTATGTGCAGTAGATTTTTTGAACAGGCTAGTGACCAAAGTTGTCCTTTGTAGAAAGTACCGGCTGTGGAGCCTTGCTCAGTGAGTCAAGTGTACTTGCCATTAAAATGATTTTGCTGCTCTGCTTGCTTGGCGTGACATAAATGCCGTTATGGGACCACTACCTTCATAGAAATCATAGAAACCCTACAGTGCAGAAGGAGGCCATTCGGCCCATCGAGTCTGCACCGACCACAATCCCACCCAGGCCCTACCCCCACATATTTACCCACTAATCCCTCTAACCTACGCATCCCAGGACTCTAAGGGGCAATTTTTAACCTGGCCAATCAACCTAACCCGCACATCTTTGGACCTTCTAAAGGATATAGAAATGCATCAGAATTACACCACAGAACCATGCCATTCCGTGTGTGATTGAGCTCCAGGTGAGCTGAAGTGGTACATCTTTATTTTCACTGCTGTCGTTAACCTCAAGTTTGGCAAGGTTTGTGATTGGCTATTTTTTTTTTCCCCCTGTAGCCGGGTTGTGCGCAAGTCCATTGCAAGAGTCCTGACTGTCATCAATCAGACGCAAAAAGAGAACTTGAGAAAATTCTACAAGGCAAGTTCAAATGTTTATGCAATGCAGTTTATAGTTTAGCTGATACTGAGATGTTTGTAGTAACTGCAAGAAAATGACACAATACGAAGCATCCCTAGTGCACAGTACACAGTTTGCTTATAACATACTCGTGCACCTACATCTTCTAGTCCATTATAATAGAACAAACAAAGCACAGGAACAGGCCCTTCGGTCCTCTAAGCCTGTACCGATCACGATGCCCTAAAACTAGAATTATTCCAAATATGGAGTCAGGAAGCAGTAGGGGAGGATCAGTTATGCTTGCATTACTATTAATGCATTTGATTTGAGTAGAGTTGGTATTTGTTGTACACCTATCTGTTCACTTGGATGAACTGTGTCTACCCCAAGTGGGTCCTGGTAAACTTTGCAAGAAGGTTCAGTACCAAGAGGGCTCAGTATACGTTTCATATCGTAAGCAATTGTAGCACTTATTCAGCTGTGGATTGTAGTAGTGATTCTCCCAAGGTTTCCTTCCATTCTATATAATTCATACTTATTTCCTGATTTCTCAGATGCTATTTCTGCCTACTTTCTACCTTCTCATCTCTCACTCTTCTAGCTTATCACAAATGCTGTTTAATTTTGTTTTCTGTCAATTGCTCCTCCTGTTGTCTTGTGCTGATGGCACTTCTGCCAAGCCGTTCTATTTCCTCAAAGCAGTATACTGAGGATGCTGGGAATCTGAAATAATAGCAGAATGCTGGGGGGGGGGGGGTACTCAACAGGTTAGGCAGCATCTGTTCGGGGGGGGGGGGGGGGGGTACTCAACAGGTTAGGCAGCATCTGTTCGAGAGCAAAACATTTCAGCAGTATTGGGAAAAGTTAGAAATGTAATGGGTTTTGGAGAACGGGCTGGGTTGGAGAAGAACAAAAAAGGAAGGTCGGGTGAGATGGAAGACCGGAGACTGATTCAAATGTTAGGTCTTCCAGGGCCTAAAGGGTTAGAAATGGGGCAAAAAAGGGAAACAAAAGTTGTGCCTAGTGCCGCTGGCAAAATGTGCAGAGAAAAGGAAACAAAATGGGGTATAGAGTTTACAGTCTGAAATTGTGAGCTCCATTTTGAATCCAGAAGATTGTAAAGTGTTGATTGGAAAATGAGGTGCCATTCCTCAAGCTTACCTTAACCTTCACAGTGCAGCAGGCCAAGCATAGATAGGTCCTTGTGAGGGCAAGGTGGAGGATTAAAATGACAGGACCACAGAAAGCTGAGGGTCATGCTCGTAGACAGAATGGGCGTGTTCTGCAGTGTGGCCACCCAGTCTGCCTTTGGTCTCCCCAGAGTGGATGACCACTTTGAGCACAAATCCAGTAGCTGAGATTGAAAAGTGCATGTAAACTGGTGCTTCGCCCAGAATGAGTGTTCAGAGCATTGGATAGTGAATCGAGTGGAGCTAAAAGGACATCTTCTGCATTTGCATTTCGGCACCTTTCCATGTGCTGAGTTCTGCAATAAACAAGACATGGACACCAGTGTGATTTTTTTTTAATCAGTTGAGAGAGTGATACACAAATCTTTGTCTTTTGTCTGTATACACATATTTAATCTCATTGGTTCATCATTCAGTGAGTTTTTGCTTTCAACTGGTACTTTTTAAATTAGTGGGTGAGCATTCTGAACAGTTAGTGGGCACAAGTTCACAGCACACAGCTACCCCAGTTTGATACTGAATTGGCATTCTCAGCCAAGGTCAGAGGAAGATTGGTGGGTTGTTGAACATTGTCAATGGTTTGACAGTTTGGTGGATTTGGGAGATAAGGAACCAGCTGTTGCATTGGATTATTGTGTTCTTTCACCTCAGGAGCGCATATGTGAATTGGTTAAGTGTTGTGGGGTTTTCTTTGATTTTTGAGTTGTATGCTTTTGGTGTGCCATTATCTGTTTTGCATGTTTGTGTCAGGAACATGGGTGAGTTTCAAACTTGTAAAGTTCCAGCCAGTGTAGTTGAAAATGTGAGAAATGAGTCAAATCTGATATGAATGAGCTAGGCAAATCATAGAATGTGTCCCTATTCTGCCTAAGAATGATTGTATTTGATGGTCATGGCCTTTGTTGCTGGTAATTGTTAAGTCCATTATGAAAAGCTACTGTTTGATATGATGGGTAATGTTTAGCTGACTGCTGATTCTGAGTTTTCTTTAAACTTAGGGCAAGAAATACAAGCCTTTGGATTTGCGACCAAAGAAGACCCGTGCTATGCGCCGTCAACTAAACAAATATGAACAGGGTTTGAAGACCAAGAAACAGCAACGGAAAGAGCGCCTGTATCCCATGCGCAAATTTGCTGTAAAAGCATAAATGTTCTACCGCAGAAGAAATTAAATATAAGAAATGACTTGTGCTTTGATTGGTTTTATTGCCGTCTTTATTTTCCCAATAAAGGGAGACAGTGTAACTTGGAGGGAATGTGAGGAATAATCCCAAGTTTCTTGCACCCTCTTGTCAAAAACTTGTCGACCTAAGTGACATTTTTCCATATGGATGGTTGTTGGAGAGGAATCATTGTACGTCCCCACAAACATTGAATTCTCTAAAGAGCGTAAGCAAATTCCCAATTAAATAAAGTCTTGATTAGCTTTATAAAAACTGGCCTAAGTGGTATATTTAGTTTGAATCCCCTGTAAAATGTGATGTAAAAGCCTTGAAGACAAATCTGGTTTGGATCCAGTTGGGTAAAGTATATAATAGGTTGACAGTGATGCATTTAGACATGTCCTGTCATCAACGCTAGAACTGACGGCCAGAAGTTTGCTGAACTTTTTAATTTACGTCACTGGAGTTCAGTTGATGGCAACTAAGACAGTGAAATACTGTCATCAGCCTTGACGACAGATTGCTTGCCCTTAAATTAATATAGGCACTGAAATCTATTTATTTAAACTAGTATTGGGTTGTTTTGATTGAAACAAAAAAGAAGTTGGTTATTTGACTCATTTGTGATTTTGTAACTTTTTCAACTCATTTGAAATGACAAACTAAGCTGATAGCCTATTTCATTAACATTGTGATGTAACTGTGGTTATATTTGGTGTGATTTGATCTTGGTTTATCAAAATTTGAACAGAAAGATCAAATTGAAGTTGATCCAAACTGTTTGTTCTGACTAGTTACGGCATAAACACATTGTTGACTTGGGTGAACTGGCTGAGAGCTCAAAACATCCACTAACTTAATAAAATTCACAGGCCAAAGGCACCTGTTAAACTTTGCTGTTGGAAGCACATGGTGAAATTTGCTTTGGAGGAAGGTTTTGGTTTTTGGGTGTCTAGCTAACCTCCAATACTTTCATGCTAAAATCCCAGAAATAAAGGAAGTATTTGCATACCAATGTATTTGCAAAAAAAAAACCGTTTCATAGAAATAATACAGTACAGAAAGAGGCCATTTGGCCCATCGAGTCTGCACCGACCACGATCCCACCCAGGCCCTACCCCCATATCCCTATATATTTTACCCGCTAATCCCTCTAATCTACGCATCCCAGGACACTAAGGGGCAATTTTAGCATAGCCAATCAACCTAACCCGCACATCTTTGGACTGTGGGAGGAAACCGGAGCACCCGGAGGAAACCCACGCAGACACGAGGAGAATGTGCAAACCACACAGACAGTGACCCAAGCCGGGAATCGAACCCAGGTCCCTGGAGCTGTGAAGCAGCAGTGCTAACCACTGTGCTACCGTGCCGCCCCAATAGGGCACAGCGATAGGTTGCTGGGTTGAGTATTGGGAAGGGTTAGGAATGGTAATCAGATTTTCAGACTGATAATTGAAAAGTGCTGGAGTATTCATTTTATTTGAGAAGAATAATAAAGTTGGTGGGTGCAGCTGATGTAATTTCAAAAAACATTTGGTGATTCACCACGTAAGGTGGTTGTAAGAATTTGGGGCCGATAGCATCAAAGGAAAAAATATTTGTATAGATTGAAAGTCATACACCTTTGAGAGGGGTATGTGGATTGAGAGGATAGGGCACCCAAGGGGATTAGTGTTGGGGCAACTTTTGTTCTGTTATGAATACAAATATCAGGACTTATCATGAATGTAGATACAGATATCCAAACTGGATATCAAGCAGTCAGGGACGAAGGAGAGTTGTATGAATAGGCAAGTACTTAGCTGATGTATTTAATCGAAAAATGGTTATACATTTTAGGAATGAAAGATTCATTAAATTGTAAATTGCTTAGTGCAGCAAGGGAGCCACAATCTCTAGGGCATACATTTGGATGGGGCTATTTTATAAAAAACATTGAGAGCAAATGGAATTTTGGGTGAATATTGAGTCAATAAACAAGTAAAAAGGTCATGGTTAAACACATCTGTAATGCGTGCAGCAATCAAAAAGTAAATGAAAGGTGAGGGGCAGTGATCTTAAACATGAAATATCCAAGGGGAAGTATCAAATAAGCTAATTGATGCAGGAATGCATCAAGGTGCAATGCTTTTACCAAGTGGTGGTTGTCAAATGAAGTAATGAAGCTGGTACTGGATGCTGAATATTAATTAGTATTCAAAGCAAGCAGGAAGATGGTAGTGCCTAAAATCCCCCCATGCTGCTTAATTTCATCACAGGCACAATGAAATGGACCACAATTAGCTATTTCTTGATGGGGAGTAAACACTGACATGGGTTGATTTGAGAGTGGGCAAATGGCCTGATTGTGCTGCAGCAATGTATTTTTTCTAAATGTTTCTTTAAATAGGAAAATTTGTGGTAACTAGGGGACAGTTTCATTGCACAGAATTGTTACAGTACAGGAGGCCATTTGCCCGCTTTATCTTTTTAATTGTGTTTTTTGTTTCAATTCTCCCTTTGCTGTCTTTTCCTTTTGCTGTACTAGGTAATTGAACTGCATTTTTCAGTGTGTACGAGGAATAATTGCTTCTAGGTTTGGTGTCCCCATTCTATCATTTTGCTGTCTTTGTTACATTTCCTAACCCTTGTCCCTTTGCCCTAGTTCATCCTGAATGTGTCATACCTTCCGTGATCTGTCATTATCGTGTCGCTTCTCACTACTTGAGCAGCAAGTCTTTCCCCATTAAATATTCTCAGATTCTCTTGCATTTATTCAGTTTGCTGACATGTCCCTAATCCACCTCCATACTTCAGCATGTATCACTGAGATGCTGCGCAGGAACTAGTAATGAGATGGGCATAAGCTGTAGCAGTGTGAAAAGGATGCATTACAGTGAATATTAAAAATAAATCTATGAAATGTGAAAAGCAAAATGGCAGATGGCCTCAATGGCAATCGGTGGAAGACTGCCAGGGAATGACCAGAGCTTGCAATCAAAAAGAAAATACAAGCATTTATATAATGGCTTTTAAGACCTCTGGATATCTGGTGTTATATAGACATTTTATGTGAAGTGTGATCACTTGCAGGGAAACAATTTGTTCACCGTAAGATTTCACAAACAGCAATGAGAGGTGACCAGCACAAAAGTAGCCCACTTGGCCTCTAATTCCAGTGCTGGCTTTGACAGAGCTATTGATTAATCCCACTGCTGTGCTCTTTACTCATAGCCCTGTAACCTTTCCCATTAAGTGTTGATCCAATTCCCATGCATGCTGTTACATCACAGTAGCACAGTGGTTAACACTGCTGCCTCACGGCGCCAGGGACCCGGGTTCGATTCCCGGCTTAGGTCACTGTCTGCGGAGAGCACGTTTTCCCTGTGTCTGCGTGGGTTTCCTCCGGGTGCTCTGGTTTCCCCTCAGGCCGAAAGCCGTGCTGGTTAGGTGGATTGGCCATGCTAAATTCTCCCTCAGTGTTCCCGAACAGGCACCAGAATGTGGCAACTCGGGGATTTTCACAGTAACTTCATTGCAGTGTTTATGTAAGCCTTGTGACACTAATTTAAACATCATCTATATCCACCATCTATTCAGACGTTGCATTCCAGATGACAACAACATGTCTTTGTGCATAAATGCTTCCTCATGTTGCCTCTGGTTCTTTTACCAAATGTCTTATTTCTGTTTCCTGGCTACTATCGTTCCACAGAAAACAGTTTCTCCTTATCCAAATAATTCATTTTTGAACACCACTCAAATAATTCTTTTGACATTCTTTCTTAAGGAGAAGAACCCCAGCCTCTCCAGTCTATCACCATAACTGAAGTTGCTCATTTCTGGGACCATTCTTGTAAATTGCTTCAGCATTCTCTCCAATAGCACGGCACACTAAACTGTGGTGCCCACAACTGAATGCTGTACTCTAGCTGAGGCCTACCCATTGTTTTATAAAGGTTTAGCCTAACTTCCTTTGTTAATAAAACAGGATGCTAGGCTTTTAACCTTTTCAACTTATCCCGCAACCTTCAAAAAAATACATATGTGCTCCCAGGTGTCTCGCTCTAAATCTCTGAAAATTTTACCATTTAGTTCATATTGCCTCTTCACATTCTTGCTATCAAATGTAAATGTCTTTGTAATGTTGGTTTAAGAATATATATCAGCCAAGACGTGGGGTGCTCTTCACATACCGTTATGAGCTGTACGCCCACTCGAGGGAAGATGGTGTCTCTTTAATGAATGTTGACAGCCAGCAGTGCCAGAGTTGCAGCATTAATGGAATGAGACTTCGATCCACAACCAATTCAGCTGGGAGATTTTTAAAATTGCATCAAAAAAGTTGACATGATTCTATGACCAAATATTACAAAATGGCTACAGTTGGTGTGCCATACCCAAAATTTCTAATTTTCCTGGCTTCCATTCTGCAATTACCCACCGCATTAAGATGAAATCGCACGTTTCCCTTGTCAAGGGTTGGATATAAGACATTGTGACTCCCAACGTAATACAAACTTTACTCTCTCAGCTGAATCACTCTATACAAAATAATTCTGTCAACATGTGTTTTACACTAAGTGGTATTCTTGGTTATTTGTATTCATTAAGGCTAACACATTTTCATTTGTAACCTCTTGGTATTGGGTGTTGCATCTTCTTTGCTGACATTCAGCATGTTATTAACAATCAGAATGGTATCAAAATGAGAAGACAGACAACTAGACGTGATATTTAACTTCCCCGACGGAAAAAATGTAATAAATCTTCAATTGAGGAGGGACCGTGGTCAAAGTAGAGTTAACTTGATCAGAAGCAGATCTGATTATAGGTTTATTTTTTTAGTGATAGTGGTGGAGGTGGGAAATTAGAATTATTGCATTTTTGCGATTCTATTAATCTCACAAAGTATGGATCTCATTTAAAACTTGTACAAAAACATTTGCAATTGTATTGAAAAGACCTTTGAATATTAGTTTGTATAACTGTTCATATCAAGCATACACAAAAGACTGGAAACTTTGAGGGTCATTTTACATTTACTGTCTTAATAGGTGGTGATCATCTCCCCCCCTCCTCCCAAATGAGTCACCTTGCAGACTATGGAATGTAAGAATTCCAATTTAAATTAATCCCTTCATATTCATTGTTTCATCTGCTGCTGCTGTCACCAGTAGTATTGTATCCAGAGAGAATGAGGGGGCTAACACCCAGACAATGTACTCCTTCAGGGAAAGATTAGGAGCCTATTTCTTGAACGCTACTTGTGCAGTCTTGACCCAGGAACCTGAAGCAAGGATTTAGTTCTAAAATAACTGGTGTTTTGAGCATTGTGACAAGTTCTTTAGGGATAGCCCAAGTGTCCATATTCCCAAAAGACCACACAGCAATCTTTTGCTACGGTCTCTGCTAATGGTGTAATGATCAAAGGTCCCTTTGAGTTGACAAAAGTCACATGAAGAGCTGCTGATATCCCTGTTAATGCCAGGGTGCCATACAGGTATGCCATCAGCAGGTTGCCCTGATGCATCTCCTCATTGGAAGAGAGATAATAATTTCATCAACTTTTTTTTATTGAGCTTTCCTTGTACGACATAATCACGATAAGTTCATCAGGAAGATCATAAACATACTTTCTCTAGCATACCAATCGCATTAAAATCATATTCTATCTGCCACAGTTTACTTTCTTATTGGTACACTTCTTTCTGTACATAGACATTACTGTCCTGACCTTTATCTTAAGTACCCATATCTTAAGTAGGATTGCTGGATCGCCATGTTATTTTCTCTGGAGTATAGTTTGCCTTTCCAATAAATTTTGTGAGTTTTCAAAAGATGCTAACAATGGAGTCAGATTTTATCCAATTTATAAATGAGAAGTGTCTATATAACTGCAATTTCTCATCAAATGCTTGTTGCACCATTAGCTGAAACTTAAAACTGCGACTTGAAATGTTTCCAGGGGAGGGGTAAACATTTGAGGATAAATTTTACTTGAAAACACAATACTTTGAGCATGTTTATTGCACAACTCAACCGCATGAATGAGAAGAACTCTTGAGTGTTTGAATGTAATATTGAACCGATACGTACCATTCGTTACACAGCTGTTAGAATATTGTGTTCAATTTTCAATGTTCTCATTTGGAAGAGATGCCACGGCCATGGAGACAGGAAAGAAGATAATCCCAGGAGTGAGTGGCTTTAGTTTTGAGGTGAGGCTAAAAAACTGAGTCTCTTTTTACCAGAACAAAGAAGATTAAGAGAACTGAGTAAGATGTTCGGGGGCTTTGACTAAATGTTTTGGTGAAAACTACTTTCAGAGTCTGAATAATTAAAAAACATAAATTTAGGATAATCACCAAAAGAACAGACGGTCGCAGTTATGGAAGTTTTTAACATCAAGGTTCTTGGGATATGGGAGCCCCTAATAAAACTGGGAGGTGGTAGAAAATCCATAATAGCTTTTAAAAGAGAAATGAATAAATATGTGAACAGTGCAAAATGTTCTTTCAGTTCTATTCGCAACTCCTCAGATAATGAAAGTCAATGCCCATTTGCAGCAAGACCAGGACAACATCAAGCTTTGGCTTGAGGAACAAGTAATATTTATACCACAAAGTGCTAGGCAATGACCTTCTCCAGCAAGAGAGAGTGACACTGCCTCTTGTTGGCATTCAATGGCATTCCCATTGCTGAATCCTCCCACAATCTGGGTGGAAAGATGGGGGTGTCACCATTACCCAGAATTTAACTGGAGACACTACATAAAGTGGCTACAAGTGCAGGTCAGAGGTTGGTTGACCACCTCCCCTCCTCCCACCCCTCCCACTACCTTTCCAATATTCGCAAGGCAGAGGTCAGGAGTATGATGGAGTACTCCTCACTCATGTGGTTGAGTGCAACCCCAACAACACTCAAGCAGCTCAAAGCCATACAGCACATTGCAACCTATTTGACCATTCACTCCCTCCACCATCGGCTCATCCTGGCTGCAAAATGTTCAAGCTGCGGTGCAGAAATCTGCCAAGGTGTCTTAGACAGCACTTCCAAATCTATGACCTCTACTGCCTAGAAATACAGGGGAATGGGAAGTTCCCCTTCACCTTTTTGGAGATAAATCATTCAATATAATTACTTCAGAATCCTTGACGTCCCTGCCTGCCTGAACTGGCTGCAACTAATCCATACAGACTGCATCGCTTCAAGAAGTTATCCTACTTCAAGGGGAATTAATGATGGGAAATAAATGGTGACCTTGCCAGCAATGCCCCACATTGCATGAATTAATTTTTTAAAAATCTTTTACAAGTATGAGCCTATAGGTAGCTCAGGGAGCTGTCCTCTTAGATGGTGTGATTACAATGATTAATCTGTATGAGTGCCAGTGTTACTGTGTATTTAACACAAGCATTTGTATATGTCAGTCTGAGCCTGTGCATTTGGTGTTAGTGCATACTGTGGTTAAATTCAGTTATAGTTTTCACTGGATAACTCCATAAACCTGAGCTCATCCAAATGCTGCTGTCCATATCCTGACTAGCACTAAATCCATTCACTCATCAGCCTGTGCTCGCTAACCCATATTGGTCCTGAAAATGCTGCAGCCCTTCAGTTTTAATATTCTTGTCCATGTTTTCAAATCCCTTTGTAACTTCTTCCCCTCCCTTTCTTTGTAACCTTCTCCAGTCCTACAATCCTTACATATTACTGCATTACTCCAATTCTGGTTACCTATAAATCCCTTGTTTTAATTGTGCCACTATTGATGGCCATGTTTTTAGCTCCCTATAAAGTTCCTTCATTTAATCTCTCCATCTCACTACCTCTCTCTCTCTCCTCCCTGACTCTCCCCACTTCTCTCTCTTTCCTCCCTGACTCTCTCCACCTCACTAGTTCCCTCCTTCCACCTTTAAGATGCTTTTTAAAAGCTGCCTTTTTCCACAAACTTTTGACCATCTGTCCAAATATTCCAAACGTGTTTCGGTGCCAAATTTTTTGTTTGATATCTTTTGTTAACTAATTGCCGAATGTTTTATGCTGGCTGAAGTTTTATTTAAATCATGGTTATAACATCTTTAAGAGTTTACATCCTTCAAATGCCAGGACCCTGTTACATGAGTACCTGCCAGTGACATCATATCATTACTACAATTTGTGATATCATAATCATCACTGATCATTTAACTTTTAAGCTTTAGTCTCAGATATTACAATGAAGGGGCAAGGTAATATCGATTTACCAGGTAAATTATGGAATTTTTATAATCATTAATAATAAGGTGCAGTGGAAGTTAAAGTTTATTTATTAGTCACAAATAGACCTACATTAACACTGCAATGAAGCCACAGTAAAATTCCCCTAGTCACCACACTCCGGCGCCTGTTTGGGTCACTGCACCTAACCAGCATGTCTTTCAGACTGTGGGAGGAAACCAGAGCACCTGGAGGAAACCCACGCAGACATGGGGAGAATGTGCAAACTCCACACAGACATTGACCCAAACCGGGAATCGAACAGAGGTCCCTGGCGCTCTGAGGCAGCAGTGCTAACCACTGTGCCGCCCGCCCCGTGCCACCGTGAGTTATATTGAATACTTACCTCCAAGCCGAGGCTTGAATTCAATGCAGAGAAATAAGAGCAACCTCTTTGCTGGTTGGTGTAATTCTAATTTTGAGTGGACATTGAGCCAGGCCACCAAATGGTTTGTAAATTGACAACGTCACTCGAGAGGTCTCAGCAGTGGAGAAAACGATGTTCGCCTGAGGTTAGGAGTCACGAAGATTTTACTCGACGTCGAACCAAAACACTAAATGTTGCCCTAGCTGAGATCAGCTGACAAGGAAGAAGGATTTGCATTGAAGTTATTTATTGCCTGATCATGTCTCAATGTTTCACATCCAGTGAGTTTCTCTAAAGTGCAGCAACTGCTACTTTGAAAAACCTGCTGGAGTTCAGCAATGAACATGGGATTTTCTGGTTTTGCCACTTTTTTTTTCATTTGTGGGACGTGGGCCTTGCTGGCTGGGCCAGCATTTATTGCCCATCCCTTGTTCAGAGGGGTAGTTGAGAGTCAACCACATTGCTGTGGCTCTGGAGTCACGTGTTGGCCAGACCAGGTAAGGAAAGCAGATTTCTTTCCCTAAAGGACATTAGTGAACCAGGTGGGTTTTTCTGACAATTGACAATGGTTTCATGGTCATCAGTAGATTCTTAATTCCAGATTATTTTATTGAATTCAAATTCCACCATCTGCCGTGGCTGGAATAGAACCCGGGTCCCCAGAACATTAGCTGAGTTTCTGGATTAATAATCCAGCGATAACACCACTAGGCCATTGCCTTCCCAGCGTATATATACTGTTATATATGTAGTTTGGGAATACCCAAACATAATAGCCACAAATTCCATTCCATTGCCACCATCTCCGTCTTCTTCGCTTGGTCCGAACTGAGTTGAACTACAATGTTCACGACCTTTAACATCCTGATTGACTCTCAGCTGAGTTTCTGACCCCATGTTCTCTCTATCAACCTTGGCCTGAATTTTACATTGGGGGGCACGCCCGAAGACAGCTAAGAGCAGACTGCCCTCTGTGAGGGAGCTGTGTGGGTGGCGATTGCTCTCTGTGGGAGCTGTGTGGGTGACGATTGCTTTCTGAGGGAGCAGTGTGGGTGACGATTGCTCTGTGTGGGAGCTGTGTGGGTGACGATTGCTTTCTGAGGGAGCAGTGTGGGTGACGATTGCTCTCTGTGGGAGTAGTGTGGGTGATGATTGCTCTCAGTGGGAGCTGTGTGGGTGATGATTGCTCTCTGTGGGAGCTGTGTGGGTGACAATTGCTCTCTGTGGGAGCTGTGTGGGTGACGATTGCTCTCTGTGGGAGTAGTGTGGGTGATGATTGCTCTCAGTGGGAGCTGTGTGGGTGATGATTGCTCTCTGTGGGAGCTGTATGGGTGACAATTGCTCTCTGTGGGAGCTGTGTGGGTGATGATAGGTGTGGGAGCTGTGTGGGTGACGATTGCTCTCTGTGGGAGCTGTGTGGGTGATGATTGCTCTCTGTGGGAGCTGTGTGGGTGATGATTGCTCTCTGTGGGAGCTGTGTGGGTGATGATTGCTCTCTGTGAGGGAGCTTTGTGGGTGACGATTGCTCTCTGTGGGAGTTGTGTGAGTAACGATTGCTCTCTGTGAGGGAGCTGTGTGGGTGACGATTGCTCTCTGTGTGGGAGTTGTGTGGGTGACGATTGTTCTCTGTGTGGATGTTGTGTGAGTGACGATTGTTCTCTGTGGGATCTGTGTCGGTGACGATTGCTTTCTGTGGGAGCTGTGTCGATGACGATTGGTCTCTATGTGGGAGCTGTGTGGTGACGATTGCTCTCTGTGGGAGCTGTGTGGGTGACAATTGCTCTCTGTGGGAGCTGTGTGGTGACGATTGCTCTCTGTGGGAGCTGTGTGGTGACAATTGCTCTCTGTGGGAGCTGTGTGGTGACGATTGCTCTCTGTGGGAGCTGTGTGGGTGATGATTGATCTCTGTGGGAGCTGTGTGGGTGATGATTGCTCCCTGTGTGGGTGGCGATTGCTCTCTGTGGGAGCTGTGTGGGTGACAATTGCTTTCTGTGGGAGCTGTGTGGGTGACGATTGCTCTCTGTGGGAGCTGTGTGAGTGACGATTGATCTCTGTGGGAGCTGTGTGGGTGATGATTGCTCCCTGTGTGGGTGACGATTGCTCTCTGTGGGAGCTGTGTGTGACGATTGGTCGCTGTGTGGGTGACGATTGCTTTCTGTGGGAGCTGTGTGGGTGACGATTGCTCTCTGTGGGAGCTGTGTGAGTGACGATTGATCTCTGTGGGAGCTGTGTGGGTGATGATTGCTCCCTGTGTGGGTGATGATTGCTCTCTGTGGGAGCTGTGTGGGTGACGATTGCTCTCTGTGGGAGCTGTGTGAGTGACGATTGATCTCTGTGGGAGCTGTGTGGGTGATGATTGCTCCCTGTGTGGGTGACGATTGCTCTCTGTGGGAGCTGTGTGTGACGATTGGTCGCTGTGTGGGTGACGATTGCTCTCTCTGGGAACTGTGAGTGACGATTGATCTCTGAGGGAGCTGTGTGGGTGATGATAGCTCTCTGTGGGAGCTGTGTGGGTGACGATTGCTCTCTGTGGGAGCTGTCTGGGTGACGATTGTTCTTTGTGTGGGAGCTGTGTGGGTGATGATAGCTCTCTGTGGGAGCTGTGTGGGTGATGATTGCTCCCTGTGTGGGTGACGATTGCTCTCTGTGGGAGCTGTGTGGGTGACGATTGCTCTCTGTGGGAGCTGTGTGGGTGACAATTGCTTTCTGTGGGAGCTGTGTGGGTGACGATTGCTCTCTGTGGGAGCTGTGTGAGTGACGATTGGTCTCTGTGTGGGAGCTGTGTGGGTGACGATTGCTCTCTGTGGGAGCTGTGTGAGTGACGATTGGTCTCTGTGTGGGAGCTGTGTGGGTGACGATTGCTCTCTGTGGGAGCTGTCTGGGTGACGATTGCTCTCACCATTTGAAATGGTGTGCCTGCGCGATGACATCGGGAAACGCTACCACCATCTTCTCGAACGATTTTACACACTTTCCGGTTAGGTGCTCCCAGCCCAGACAAATAAAATTCTGGCCATCTAATATTGCTAATTTCCACCTCTGCCTCAGCCTATCAGCTTCTTGTCTTCAACCTTGTCTTTGTCTTCTCCAGACTCAACTTTTCCAATGTTCTCCTGTGTAACCTCCTACCTTACACCCTCTGTAAATATCCACTTGGTCCTTATTGCACCAAATCCTGTTCCCTCATCACTCCTGTGCTCACTGGCACTCATTGGCTTCCAGTCCAGAAGTGCCTTTGTGTGTTACTCACTGACATTGCTCCTGAATAACCTAGTTAAATTTTAACTTCATGCCCTTCCTTCTGGATTTCACCCGCTGTAGGAACATGGGACTTAGAAGCAGGAATAAGCCATTCGGCCCTTCAAACCTACTCTACCATTCAATATGATCATGGCTGATCTGGTTATGGTCTTAACTCCACTTTCCTGTCTGCCCCGACAACCTTCGACTGTCTTATTGGTTAAAAATCTCAAACTTGAATATGTTCAATGCCCAGCCTCCACTGCTTTCTGGGGCAGAGAGTTCCACAAACTAACAAACTCTCTGAGGGGAAAAAAAATCTCTTAATCTCTGCCTTAAAAGAGAGAACTCTTATTCTTAAAAACTGTGTCCCCCTAGTTCTAGTCTCCCCGACAAGAGAAAATATCCTACCTGGTTAAGTCTCCTCAGGATCTTGTATGTTTCAGAAAGTTCGCCCCTCTGAACTCCAGTGAAAGTAATATATTTGACAAATTAGGGCCAACCACAGATTAATGAGTAATTTGACATTTCCTTGTGATCTTTTGATAATATAAAACAGGGGGAGGGAGAGTTTATTGAATGTAAATGTTGTCTGCAGTCACACCCCTTTGAAAATTACTCAGCGAACTACGGGCTGCCCACAAACAACAAGCCACACAGAGTCTGTGTCACCCCATTCTCCGCTAAAGAATCTCTTCTCACACTTTGTAGCGAATATGGAACTGCCGCACCCAACTGGCGAAGAACCTGCAGAAGCTGATCACTGGCAACAGTGAAAATATTAAGCAAAAAGGGAAAAACAGCTGTACCAATTAACCATGTGGAAGAAATTGCCCTCAATTTTCAACAACGTCTCTGTGAAATACTTTTCCTCACACCAAGCAGAGGTAAACTGCAAAGCAATTGTCTTCTTACGGTAGACTTTTGGAGATTGGTTGCATACTTCAGATATTTATTGTATATATTTAAGAAGAAACATGGGCCGTAATCTTACCGCCTTTCATGCCGGCGGGATTTTCCCATCCCAACGCAGTAAACAGAGATTCGGCTGGGCGCTAAATTCTCCGACCTCGCTGCAGTGGAAGCGTGGTGTGAACGGCTGGTAAGATCGCGCTCATAGTCTCTCGTTGAATCATATTGTTTAACAGCAAAGGAGGGGGGCCTCCTCTTGGAGCTATTCACTTAGTCTCAGTCCGAAATAATCATTTTCCAAATATTTACCCATTCCCCTTTCAAATCTGTAATGGGTTCTACTTCCCATCTAACAATCTTTGTGTGAAACAAAGTTTGCCCACGTCGTGCCTTTATCCTTGTGGTGGTGACCTCAGATTTATGTTCTGCAGTGACCTGCGGGAGCTCCTATGGTGCAGTGAGTAATGTGCTGCCCCCGAGCCAGAAGCTCTGGGTTCAGCTCCCCCAGCGTTGGTGACCATGTTTATAACACAGCCAAATAGGCGGAGGACTATCAACTTGTAAATCCTTCCAAAAACACCAACAGCCTCCAGTAAGACTGGGAAAAATACCTGCCCAGCCATGTTATGGAATGAAATTGGAGCTCCTACCAACACTGTTCACAGTTGCAAGCTACTACATGCAAGTAAAAGTGTACATTGCTGCAGTAACTTGGTGGGGATGTGGGGGAAGGGGGGGAGATAAGTGGGGTGGAGATGGATGGGCAGGGGTAGACGAATGGCTGGATGAGATCAGTGCCGACAGCATGGGGTTTGTTCCCTGTTCTGATGGAGTGGATATAAGACCTGCCTCTTTACCCTACTCGTGCTGGGTTAGACCTGCCTTCAGGCAGACAGCTGAAGACGCTATCCATTCATATACCAGTTGGTATACATTTTTTTGAGTCACAGTTCGGAAGGGACTCCTCAGTTTTGTTCTAAACCTCTTGGTTATGGTGAAAAAAGCTCCAGGCTCCTTAGTCTTTTTTAACTGAAGCTTCTTGACCCATGGGGGTTATTTTCTGTACATATACCCCAAGCCTTGGCATCCTTTTTCATTGTGAATACCCAACACTGGATCCAATACCCTAACTGTTGCCAACAAATTATATGTGTAGGTTCGGCATGCATTTATACTGTGAAAAAGCCAAAAGCTTCCTCTCACATTGCAGCTGAGCTGTGCAATTAAAAAGCACAAAGCTTATATTAAAGTAAAACCTTTCCCCAAAGTTACAGTTTCTTCAAAGTGAATTTTCATATCCGCTAAAACAATCAAAGTTTGAAACTCTTGCTGTTTATTTTGAATCCCCCAATCAGGTACTCTTCCCTGGAGTCAGCTGATGGAGGAAAGGATGCAGGTATGCGGGGCAGCACGGTGGCGCAGTGGTTAGCACTGCTGCCTCACAGCACCAGGTTCCTGGGTTCGATTCCTGGCTTGGGTCACTGTCTGTGCAGAGTCTGCACATTCTCCCCGTGTCTGCGTGGGTTTCCTCCGGATGCTTCGGTTTTCTCCCACAGTCCAAAGATGTGCGGGTTGGGGGATTGGCAGTGCTAAATTGCCCTTAGTGTCAGGGGGACTAGCTAGGGTAATGCATGGGGTGATGGGGATAGGGCCTGGGTGGGGTTGTCGTCGGCGCAGACTCGATGGGCCGAATGGCCTCCTTCTGCACTGTAGGATTCTATGATTCTATGAATGTTCCAAGGAAAATCTTGGTAGTTTTCCCAGGCCCTTAGAGGTGGCTTTGGGGCTGGAGTGTTGAGAAATTTGGGAACACATTGCCGCCAAATGTGCCCCAAAATGTTCTCGCCTCTTTCCATCTTTCCCAGGGGCCTTTTGGAGTAGACATCAGTGACCCATTAGTCCGAAGTGGGAAGGAAATTGAATTCACCAAGGTGGCACCTTCAATGGAGCCACAGTGTACCCCCCAACCTAGCAGATTAGAGCAAACAAGAGTTCTGGAGATGGACTTTGACTAGTTTTACTGAAGGACTTCAGAAACAGACCAGCTGGGAGGCTGCCTTGTGAAGCACTCCTTCTGTATAGAGTTCTATCGTTACTTGATAGGTGAGTGCGAACTGCCTGGGAGGCAGTTCACCCACTTTCAGCTGCCTTTAACCAGAAGGGGTGCAGTTTATGCAGCTACATCAGCCCTTGCTGCCGAGGGACTCGGTAGAAGGGACTTCCCACTGCCACATACTCCAGATGCAGCAGCAAGGATGGCCACTGAAGTGCAGGGGGGAAGGATGAAAGGCCTCAATAAAAGATCAACCAGGGGAGGACCAACTCTCTCAACATGTTGGAGCGGCAGCACCTAATGTAGGTCGCTGCTAACATCTGTGTCCTCTTGGAGCAAGGCAGCCTTCCCAGTGCAGCAGCTGGCACTCATTGCTAATAAATGGTGACTGTCACTGAGCCCTGTCCCTGTCCCCTTTGCTTCGCACAATTCCGGGTCTCAGATTCTTGCCGAGCTGTCCTGCAAAGGGGGAAAGTGGTGGCACCAATAGGATTGGCTTGTGTTCAGAGGAGTGAAGGGCATCATTTTTGTATTCCTCCTGTGAGACATGGGCAGTATACGGAGGGTGAATGTGAGTATACTGAGTGTGAGTACACTGAGGGAGAATGTGAGTACACTGAGGGAGAGTGTGAGTACACTGAGGGAGAGTGTGAGTACACTGAGGGAGAGTCTGGGTACACTTAGGGAGAGTGTGAGTACACTGAGTGTGAGTACACTGAGGGAGTGTGAGTACACTGAGGGAGAGTGTGAGTACACTGAGGGTGAGCATGAGTACAGTGAGGGAGAATCTGAGTACACTGAGTGAGAGAGTGAGTACACTGATGCTGAGTGTGAGTACACTGAGGGTAAGCATGAGTACACTGAGACTGAGTGTGAGTACACTGAGGGTGAGTGTGAGTACACTGAGGGTGAGTGTGAGTACACTGAGGGTGAGCGTGAGTACACTGAGGGAGAGTGTGAGTACACTGAAACTGAGTGTGAGTACACTGAGGGTGAGCGTGAGTACACTGAGGGAGAGCGTGAGTACACTGAGGGAGAGTGTGAGTACACTGAGGGTGAGCATGAGTACACTGAGAGTCAGTGTGAGTACACTGAGGGTGAATCTGAGTACACTGAATGAGAACACTGATGCTGCGTTTGAGTACACTGAGGGTAAGCATGAGTACACTGCGACTGAGTGTGAGTACACTGAGGGTGAGTGTGAGTACACTGAGGGTGAGTGTGAGTACACTGAGGGTGTGTGAGTACACTGATGCTGAGTGTGATACACTGAGGGAGAGTGTGAGTACACTGAGGGAGAGTGTGAGTACACTGAGGGAGAGTGTGAGTACACTGAGGGAGAGTGTGAGTACACTGAGGGTGAGTGTGAGCACACTGAGGGAGAGTCTGAGTACACTGAGGGAGAGTGTGAGTACACTGAGGGAGAGTGTGAGTACACTGAGGGAGAGTGTGAGTACACTGAGGGTGAGTGTGAGTACACTGAGGGAGAGTGTGAGTACACTGAGGGTGAGCATGAGAACACTGAGGGTGAATCTGAGTACACTGAGTGAGAGAGTGAGTACACTGATGCTGAGTGTGAGTACACTGAGGGTAAGCATGAGTACACTGAGACTGAGTGTGAGTACACTGAGGGTGAGTTTGAGTACACTGAGGGTGAGTGTGAGTACACTGAGGGTGAGCGTGAGTACACTGAGGGTGAGCGTGAGTACACTGAGGGAGAGTGTGAGTACACTGAAACTGAGTGTGAGTACACTGAGGGTGAGCGTGAGTACACTGAGGGAGAGCGTGAGTACACTGAGGGAGAGTGTGAGTACACTGAGGGTGAGCATGAGTACACTGAGAGTCAGTGTAAGTACACTGAGGGTGAATCTGAGTACACGGAGTGAGAACACTGATGCTGAGTTTGAGTACACTGAGGGTTAGCATGAGTACACTGAGGGTGTGTGAGTACACTGATGCTGAGTGTGAGTGCACTGAGGGAGAGTGTGAGTACACTGAGGGAGAGTGTGAGTACACTGAGGGAGAGTGTGAGTACACTGAGGGTTAGCATGAGTACACTGAGGGTAAGCATGAGTACACTGAGGGTGTGTGAGTACACTGATGCTGAGTGTGATACACTGAGGGAGAGTGTGAGTACACTGATGCTGAGTGTGATACACTGAGGGAGTGTGAGTACACTGAGGGAGAGTGTGAGTACACTGAGGGAGAGTGTGAGTACACTGAGGGAGAGTGTGAGTACACTGAGGGTGAGTGTGAGCACACTGAGGGAGAGTCTGAGTACACTGAGGGAGAGTGTGAGTACACTGAGGGAGAGTGTGAGTACACTGAGGGTGAGTGTGAGTACACTGAGGGTGAGTGTGAGTACACTGAGGGAGAGTGTTAGTACACTGAGGGAGAGTGTGAGTACACTGAGGGTGAGCATGAGAACACTGAGGGTGAATCTGAGTACACTGAGTGAGAGAGTGAGTACACTGA